>NC_135229.1:13032635-13072635 GCF_052324685.1 Brachyhypopomus gauderio
TCTTGTGCAACTTCTGTGAAACTCGTAAAGGAAAAAAGGAAGCTTATTTGCTTAGCTTAGTGGTTAGTGTGCTAGCCTCTCAACACTGAGGTCTGGGGTTTAAGTCCCTCTCTGGGTGTAGTTTTCATGTCCTCAACCAGGGATTGGTTAATTTTGTACTGGGATTGGTTAATTGGCTACAGGGATTGGTTAATTAGCTACCCCCCTAAGCTGTCCTGAATGATTGTGTGTCTGCATGCCAGATGATGCCTACCCTAATACAGTTGTCCTTATGTGTGTGAGTGTGTATTCATGCCCAGTAGTGGTGGGTGTTCTGTTCTGTTCTGAGAGGACTCCCTCCCAGCTCCTGATTCAGTCTCCCAGAGGGCTGAGGGTTGAGAACACGCTGTGATTGGCTGCTGCTTCTCACCAGTGTGTGACTGGATCTAAGAGTTGTGTATGTTAACTGTAAAGCGACCTTGGGCTCCATGAAAGGCGCTATAGTCATTCATTCATAATATGGCATCAATAAAGCATGAATGAGTTCAGTTTAAAGATTAAAGATTTAAAGATTCTGTGGTTCATCAATACAGTGTCTGAAAGTGTACGTGAATGGATGTAAAGTGCAGAACATGATAAATATTGTATAGACTCAACTCGCTAATCAACCTACGTGGTTTGCTCAAGGTTCTCACATTTTGGCCTGAAGGACAAATGAGGGTGTAGATCTCCTGGGTCTCCTGCACATCTCACCAGCATCACCAGTGATCTGGCTCTTCAGGAGTAGAACCAGGTGTGTTAAAGCAGGAGAAACAGTCAAAATCAAGTTTTGTGGATTTTTGAGTATATAGTCAAGGGAAAAATAACTCCAGTGTGTGAGCATGTGAGTTTGAGAGCACGTGAGTGTGAGAGCGTGTGAACGTGAGAGTGTGTGAACGTGAGAACGTGAGAGTGTGAGAGTGTGTGAACGTGAGAGTGTGTGAACCTGAGAGTGTGAGAGTGTGTGAACGTGAGAGTGTGTGAACCTGAGAGTGTGAGAGTGTGTGAACGTGAGAGTGTGTGAACGTGAGAGTGTGAGAGTGTGTGAACGTGAGAGTGTGTGAGCGTGAGAGCACGTGAGCGTGTGAACGTGAGAGTGTGAGAGTGTGTGAACGTGAGAGTGTAAGAGTGTGTGAACGTGAGAGTGTGTGAACGTGAGAACGTGAGAGTGTGAGAGCGTGTGAACGTGAGAACGCGTGAGTGTGAGAGTGTGTGAGCGTGACAGTGTGAGTGCGTGAGAGTGTGTGAGCGTGAGGGAAAACACGACAGAGTCAGGCACACACGCTGCCTCCGAGTGCTAGGACCGCAGTAACTATGGTAACTTCAGTGAGGCGAGAGGAAGAGTGTGAGAGAGCTATAGGAAAGAGTCAAACATTCGGCCATCGTTGTGCTGTGACGTATTCAGTTGTAAACCAATTCATTCAGGCTCTGAAGATGGCACTGAACCCATAAAACACACTTTTACTGACGGCTTTTGTGTGGATATTGTAATATATTGTAATAACTTACAGAAGATAAGAAAAAGTTAATAGAAGATAAGTAAACTACCGGTATATATCAAAATATAAGCATTCAACCCCCTGGAAGATATTGAGTGTAATTTTCTTACAGGTACCAGTAGATCATCAACACTTTCATATAGTTCTACTGGTCATCTGTAAGGAATCATTCAACTAGTAGCTCAGTAGACCAGAAGCTTGTCATGCTATTGCAAAAGAGAACTCATAATGCAAACACCTGAGCATAATTTTATTATGATTCTGGATGCATCTATTGGTAATAAACACTGGAGAGAAAGGATGACTCGGGGTCAGGTTCAGAGGAGATACCAGGCAACCAAAGAGGTTTGTCCATGATCCAACGCTCAGCAGGTCCAACACCAGGGCAGGTAAATACATTAGGAGACAGATACTTTATATTCAGGGTGTTTTCTCCATAAATCTGGTGTACCTGGGTATTGCTCTGGCTTTAAGGAAGTTATGACTCTGAACAGCCTCAATAGATTGATTTATGCCTTCAATCCTGTAAAGCTAACAGCTTCTCATAGAGCTCACAGAAACCTTGAACGAGGTCCTACAAGGCGTCGCAGCTGAACAGCTCTGAAAATCCAAATCAGGTTGTTTTTCAGTAAAGACAGACAGAGAGTAAAGACAGCGAGATATAGAATAAGGAGACATCCAGCTAAATGTCATAGCTGCACCTAAAACCTCACCGTTATAAACAGTGGGTGAAGACAGCAGTTCAAACATTAATACTGGGTTTTTAAAGTTCAATTAAAATGTTATTAATAATGAATTTACACTATAAGAGATGGTTAACATCATACAAATGAGACCGTGCCAATAGAACGCTATTACATTCGTCAATAGCCACAGGTTAGCATCTTTTGGTTGAAGTGTTTCTTTAAGGTGCCCTGTAAGATCATTTCTGAGATTCGACCGAAAGATTTCCCGAGCAAAGTGCCAATGGAATTAAAATTTTCATTTTTTTCCCCCCTCGAAACAAGTGCTATAAAGGTGAGTGACAACATGGACACAGCAGGTTATTGAGAAGTGTGGAATCAGGATGTGAACTACCAATGCTTTTTTCTCAAAGACAAAGAGCGCCAAAGGAGTCATTTCTGTCATTCTCCTTAATAAAATAATTTGAAATCCTTTACGTCCATGCAAACACTTCAGCTAGGCTAGAAGTCACTCTTACAGTAGTTAAAGTGGCAGAACCTTTCAAGTGTCATGACGGGGAGAAATCTCTCATTTCATCCTTTTTTCTCCCCTTCTTTCTCTCCTCTTCTCTCTCTGTCTCTCTCTGGTCTCCACAGCACACTAACACTTCCACTACATACACACATGCAGCCATTAGACAAGTATACTTTACAAATACTCTCCCAATACTTTACACATACTCTCCCAATACTTTACACATACTCTCCCAATACTTTACAAATACTCTCCCAATACTTTACACATACTCTTCCAATACTTTACAAATACTCTCCCAATACTTTACACATACTCTCCCAATACTTTACACATACTCTCCCAATACTTTACAAATACTCTTCCAATA
This sequence comes from Brachyhypopomus gauderio, assembly GCF_052324685.1. NCBI lineage: Eukaryota > Metazoa > Chordata > Actinopteri > Gymnotiformes > Hypopomidae > Brachyhypopomus > Brachyhypopomus gauderio. The sequence continues at coordinate 13,035,720 of NC_135229.1, forward strand.
CTTTACAAATACTCTCCCAATACTTTACACATACTCTCCCAATACTTTACACATACTCCCTCACTCACTGCACCTCTGAACCACCATTACCAACAGCTGTGGACACGTACGTTAAACAACATTTGGCACTAACGTGTACTAATACGAAACTGACTAACAGTCCAAAGGACCCCGTGCACATCTGACAAAAACAATTACTGTATAAATGACGCACAGAAGTTTTTTATCAGTTTTCATTTCTGCTACGTGAGCAGGACAGGCCGTCCCCCCGGGGACGATTCAAACCCATTAAAAGCGGATGGCCGGGAACGTAAACGGCTGTTTCTGCAGTCGTTCAGATTTTTTCTGCTGATACGTCTTCAAGGCCAGGCGGCCGACAAACTTCCTTCCAGTAGCTTCCCACAGTGAATCAGTTTTGGAAAGTTTTTACCCCCCCCCCCCCACAATCACTTAGGCATATTTTCTGACACTGTGGCTCCTTTTCTCAAAACTCCAACTACAGAACAGTAAACACACGGACACAAACCGCACAGCACAAACTTTTGTTAAACAAAGCACGACACTCAAAACTCTCATATCTGCTCAAAATGGAATTTTTGCATTAAAATGATCCATACTGGCACATGAGTAATCGTTCTAACATCCCGTTATACAGTATGTGTCTGGAAAAACAGGCTAAACCATGGGAACCCCTGCACCACAGTTGGGCCAGCACCGGTTCTAGTGTCCTTTGTCAGGGTCTCTCTGCTCTTAAGGACGTTCTGGTTATCTGTACACATGATGTGTACAACAACATCTCCATGAATTGACCCTTCACTGTAACACGGTCATCAAAAATGGACCGGATCTCATGCTCTTCTGCCTGTGCTGAAACCTTTGTCCTCCTTTTCCAATCAAAAACAATCAGCACAGTCTAACTGATCACTGCTTGCTCTTGCTAATATAGAACATGTGGTGGAATGGTTGCCAGTTGGGTTATGGCACACTTAAAAGGATTCATTTCTTCAAAAATACAGACAAACTGGCAAATGTCCTCTACCCTAGCAGCTGGCAGCTGGCTTTACAAAAAAAAAAAAAAAAACGAACCGCTAAATGTCGTGCTCATAAACGCAAGCTAACATCTACTCGTGTGAATCAGAAGACTGGGTTCTTCGAGCGTTCCTCCATCTGCAGCTCCTGTTACCTTGCACAGCCTGGAGTTTGAGGGTCTGAATGATGATGCAGAGCTGGAGAACCAGCTGGGGCGCGCTCTCCAGAAAGGTGGCGAGCAGGTGGAGCATGCTGACGTCGGCGTACTCGTACACCATCCTCCAGTAGAACCTCCACCGGTCGTTCTCCTCACTCCGACGGCTCCGGATGCCCAGGTAGATGGTGTGGAAGTACCTGACGAGGACACAGGAGATTTGCCTTTAGATTTATCGAATTTGTTCGGAACAGGCAGCCGAACCGCCTTTATGTACCCGCCGTCTTCATCCGTCCCTTCCCCAACACTGTAACAAAATTCAACCGGATATATTCATCTACATAACACAGACTTGATTCAACTCTCTACCCAACGCTGTAAGAATCGGTCATTATTATGTGTACGTGCTCCCATCTGAAATGAGTGTCAGAGCATGTAATTTAATGTTTCCAAGTGAGGTGGTCGTCAGTAGCAGGTGAGTGACCGTATGTTTCAGTAGTTCTGTCTCTACACTTAAGGCACTTTCAGCTCGTAGTGTGCTTGTATTAAAATGGAAATTTTTTCTCCATGGGAGTTAAAAGGCGTTTCACATGAGCGATCTGTGCCGAGTCTCAACTTCTTAATGTGCACCTGCTGGAGAGGGGTGTGAGGGTTTAGACTACTGCATCGTCTTTTAGATGTGCGCAGTTATTCACCTGTAAAAAAAAAAAAAAAAAAAAAAAAAAACCTCGCAGGCAGGGTTGCCAGGTCCTACAAAAATATCCCGCACAAAATCTGTGTAAAACCCGCCCTTCAGCAGCCTAAATTAGCCCAAAGCCCAAAGTTGTTGACGGGGAGGGGGGGCGACGAGTGTAATCTGTCGACCGGGGGGGAGGTGCGAGTGTAAGTTGTCGACGGGGGGGGTGGTGAGTGTAAAATAGAGACAAATTAAGTATTATATCGCGATCGATTCTTAGTGTTGACTTGTAACTTCCGCAATAGCCCAACTCAAAAGTAGCCCAAAAAACCGCACCCCCGCGACCCTAGAATTTTTACCCGCGGCAGGATTTTGAAACAAGCCCAATTTGGCGTGAAAACCGCGAACCTGGCAACTCTGCTCGCAGGTTTGCGAGGTCGGTGTTACAGTCAATTCAGTCCCCCCCCTGTTTCCCCAAAACCGCGCATGCGCGAAATCATCATTCATTCATCAGTCTGATGCTGGGTTATCGCCTTTACTCGATGTATACACGTTATTATTTGGGCTTTGATTTTGTTTCTCTAGCTAAATTTAACTTTGCGTGCTTGTGACAAACTGTGCTGTAAAGCTCAGGTGTTTTAGCAGAGGATTAAATGTACAAACATTAGTTGCATATTTACTTGTTTACGCTACTTTTTCAGCCTCTGTCTGTTTTAGTTAACTTGCTTGCTATCTAGATTTAATGCGTCGAATCTAACATTTTTTAAAAATTCTTTTTTAAACTATTATTAAGTTGCATTTAAATTTCGCGCCTGTGCGTTTTTGAGGGAACAGGGGGGACAGTATTGATCGTAACACCTGTTCCAGCTGAACCGTCTCTGGTCGAGCCTAGCGGAGTCGTGCCCGCGGCCGCGCGCGTGCCCGTTCCTCATCGCTAAGTAGCGAAGTTAAATAAATGAACCGCAGCGTCGATCCAGCGCTGGGGAAACGCCAGGGTCTCGCGCACACGTCCGCGTGCACTGCTATGGCAACGGCTGCGTCTTTGTGCAGGTTAATGACGGTGGGGGGTGGGAAGCTTATCGCGTCGCCTGTTCACACCAACGAAGTGTTTTGAGTGAAGACAGCCTGCAAAACCTCGCGTCTACCGCCGAGACCGGGCTGGTCATTTATAGGCCACGGTTCGGAGGTTTGTGCAGGACCCACTATGGCTCATTCCAGGACAGAGAGCACAAGTTAGTGCCTAACTGATTTAGTCTTGGATGCAGAGTTGCCAAGTGTCTGGATTCGGCTCGTCGCCTCTAGATGAGTGCTGCAGAGACCTTGGGGACTGCCTCTAAGGCAGGAAGTGCCCTCTAAGGCAGGAAGTGCCTCCGTGGATCACTGATGAGGCCATTACCTTCACGTCAGTCACTGCAGACCCAGAGTTTGGGGAAATTGAATGGCACGGCCTGCACTTTAGGGCACTGCTGTGATTGGCCAAACTGCGCAGGGGCTCACCTGCAGGAACCAGGCCATACAACTCCACCTCCGCCAAGAAAGAGGCCCATATCTGGGCCACCCACCAGAACCGCTCCGCACAGAATTTACACTCCCCCAACCCTGACAGGCATTAAGCCTCCACACACAAACACAGTCCTACACAAACACATTTTACATGCATATGCATGGATTTGTTGCATATGCATATTCTGCATACGCATACACAGATATTGCACAACACACCACTCTCTTTGTTGAATTTCAATGCAAGGACTTCTGCACACTTCAGCAGCTATTAAGTAGACAAAATTAAACAATTTTGCAGTATAGGTTATGGGTTTACTCTCCAAACTCATAGCTTAAAGCAAACATACTCAACTGAAGTCAAGAGACGGAATGCGGCATGTCCCAAACTGCAGTACAACCCGAATATATATTAGGTCAGCGTTCTAGATACGTCATGCTAGATGTTGATAGCTTTGAAACCCTGATCTATGTATTTTTTAAATGAATGTTGGAGAAGTGCAGCACCAGGGAGTCAACTGAGTTCCTTAATGTGCTCATGAGGTGTCAGACTGTGTGCGCGAGACTGATTTACACCTAACTCGCCCTGTAACGCGCCGGTGTTGAGAGAACAGGTGGGCGGTGTCCAGACAAGCTGTGGGTGTTGTCAAGAGAAGCAAACTGTCACCGACTGGGAGATGCCCTCAAAGCTCGGGACGGCCTAAAAAATTCAGGAATTCGACATCAGTCCAACAATTTATCGTCAAAAGAGAGAAAGATTTTTACTGATTTTTAACAGCACTGACATAAAAAAGATGTGTACATACAGCTACACTGTTTGCCATTATGATGTCTCCTAACAAAAGTGAAAATGGCAACATGACCCGCTCCATGACTCTGCAGAAGTGTTTTGATATGATTCCTGGTATGTCCTGGGTCACAGAGGCCTGTATAGCTGTTGCTGTGATCTCACTGGTGTCTGTCCACAAGCTCCTGTGATCTCACTGGTTCTCACTGTCCTGTCTCGGAAAGCCCCGCCCTCTTCACGTTCACTCTCACTCGCTGGGATCGTCTGATTATAAGAGAGGCTAGACCCACCCTTGTTCCTCTGGGCAAAACACCCACAGAGCAGCTTGGGCTGATTCCAGAACAGCCGCGAGACAGCGTCTGCTCTCAGCTGGCGAAATGTCCCCCCCGGCAGCAATCCACCGGAAACAGCGGGTGCGGGAGGCGTGGCCGGCAGGCACCTTGTCTCACTGGGTTCTCGCCAGTACCTTATAACCACCCCCCCTCTCCCCCCACCTCATCCCAGACTGGATTAGCCACACGCTGACGTGCGTCCTCTCGAGGGCAACGCGGACGCAGAAGCAGCTCGCCGCACACGTGGAGACAGACGGCACGCGGAGACGCAGCTGCACGCACGCCCGCTGGCCCAGCCGGTACGCCTCACGTTTTAACCAAGGCCTATAGGGACACGTAGCCGTTCGGGGGAGGGGGCGGGGGCGGGGCAAAAACCCCAGCGCTAAGCAACCGAGACAATGCACAAAGGCAGACTGGAAAGGACAGGCTGAGAGGCGAGAGGTACAAACCCCTGCGTGTGCATGTGCACGGGGGCAGTTTTTGATCTGCAGTGGTAGTGAGGACGTCCACTTCAGTATTCAGTTCATCCTCGTTCTGACTTCTGACTGCCCCGTACTCATCTCCTCCTCGTTTATCTTTGAAACAACCAGTGTAACAGACATCACCCTCCGCTAACACACACACACACACACACACCTGCCACCTCAGAGAGCTCACACTATCCCTCACCTGCCAATCAGACAGTGAAAAACACACCACCGAGAGAATGCAGATGTGTTTGTTTCTATCACAGATTGCATCAGGTTTTCAAGGGTTCTCTCCATCATAACAATTACATCATACACTGGAAAGCCCACTAGATCCCCACTGATCTCTGCCCCGCAAATAAAGCTTACATGTGTTTATTCTTCAAATAATAGTCAGAAGGTCTATGTTCTTTTGCGACAAACCCAGATCTAAACTCGCCTTATAATTACAGCAGTCATCCGACTCTTTTATCCAGAAGTACTTACAAATATGACTTCATGTCTGTTCTGTGGAAATCAAACCCACCACCTTAGTGTTACTAGCACCTGTGGTATCAGGTGGGCTACAGGAACCACCTTCGCTAAAGGACACATTATATTATGTAATAGTGACTCGCCCCGTCCCAAATCTCAACAGCTTGAGCAGAAATCATGGGAATTTATGAAGAATCAGGTTGATGTGATGGAACAGTGATATGACCGACACATTCACATACTGACCATGCTCAGCCTTAAAGTACAGCCAGGAACTAGCTAGCTCTCTGTTAAAAGCTTGGTAGATATGATGGGTGCTTTCATTTAGGAATTTCTGCACGTATCATCTAAATGAAAGCGCAAAGAGTGATCAGAAAAGGATTGTTGTTGATGATGACAGATGCTGGCCTCCATTACTAAGACTGCAGTGTGTTTTATTACATACTAATGACATGTGCTTCAAGCTGACCTCACTCACCCGCTCTTGTGATTCTACACACGGGTTTGCCGCACGCCTCCAAATGCTTTTAATCTTGTCCAATGAAAAAGCTTATTAGCAGGATATAGAGTGGAGAGGACCGGCCTGGGGGGCGGGGCTGTGGGGGCGGAGGTTTGGGGGAGGGGGCGGGGTCACGAATCCTGAACCGCCCAAAAGCAAAAATATGCCTCCGGTTCATGTTAAAACGTTGAATATATGAAGCATGTGCAAAACATGTGCTATGTGAGCCGCGATCTGCGTGGACGTCGGTGTCACGGGAACCAGGGGAACGGACAGCAGGTGGGTGGCAGGCTCCGCCCCACGACCTGACAGTGAACTTTACAGTGCAGTCACACGAGAGGGACAGGAATATTATTTATTCATAAAACACCGAGGAGGAGGCCCGCCGAGAACGTATTCTATAAAGAGACTGAACGCGCGCAGGGTATGCTTATACAAAGACTGAGCATATAGTTTCCTCAGCACAGCACAGTTTGTGTGTGTGTGTGTGTGTGTATGTGTGTGTGTGTGTCTTACATCTCTTGCAAATTATGAGTTGTGTAACACACTGTTAACCTACCTGAAATAATTTCAGGTTCTGTTACTGTAGAGTCAATAGAGTGCACGGACACATTATTAAACCGTATGTGCCATTTACAAATGCTGCTCTCTTTGGACAACAGTGCGGTTGCCCATAACCTCCCTGGTGAAAGGGGCTGTCAAGAGATCGTGAACAGGAATTGTGTTCGAAATTGCGCAAAATTACGACCACCCAAGCCGTTCGATGCACAGCGACACCCAACACCCACCTTCTCTGAAAACGTCCAACTTAAAGAGAGGCTCAGGTATTGACTGACATGTTTTTCCATGGGTTATTTATTTATTTCATATGACGGTTGAGAGCGCTTGACCTGCGAACGAGCCGGTCGGGGACAAGGGTTTGCTTTTATGGCTTTTGAGAGGGAGGATGTGCGAGAGAGGCGGAATCAGGCACGAGCCCGAAGAGACCGTCGCGCGCACATCCAGGGAGAAAACAGCTACGATCCCCCAGTGGAGGCGCTTCTAGAGAGGGGAGTGAGACAGGAGGGCGTCCAACACTGGAGCAGTCACCCCCGTTCGCTAACTATTGATTTTCCGTTTGCAAGCGCGCAATCGGCCATGGGGCCGTAAAATTAAAGTAACACTAAATATTAAAAGTCAAACATAGCCCAACAGTTCACCCAGAGAGATACAGGCACGGCACACACTGAAACATCTACCCAAGCGTCCGTAAAGAGAGTCGGTACGAAACGATACATAATCAAGGCACACCCGGGTCTTCCAACAAATGTTAACTTTGTATAACTTTGTTCAAAATCAAACAGGCTTCATGAAGATTCATGAATGTATGAAAGTATAAAATAGTATCAAAAAGTATCAAATGTATCATGAAGGGTTCACCAAATGTATTTTTAATATTTGGCTTTTCATTGGTATATATAACAATAATTTAAAGCTTAGTTACTTTTCTTTGACATGTTAAAGATCTATTGGCTTCTCATATTTTATGTTCAAATCTTTCAAAGCTCTTCAGCTGAGAACCGAACACTTTTTATCCTGTATTAGGATACAAGAATGTATCCGTGATGGTTTGTGTGTGTGTGTGTGTGTGTGTGTGTGTGTGTAACACTGAACACTGATGTTCATATGGCCGTGAGTGAATGTGTGAAGATGAGTGTTGGAGAACTTAACTCCACCTCTAAATGACTTTGGCATTACACAAGATCATCAGGACAAAATCAGTCCAAATGTCTTGGCGACTCTTCACCCCAAAACACTGACATAAATGAAAGTTAGCATTAGTTAATTTGCATAATCCTAACTGGCTCCTACTAGCTTTCATTAGCCTCATTTACATTCTGATGATGTTCCTGTTCTCATTTGCATAATACTAACCAGCCTCTGCTTGCTTTCATTTATTTATTCATTTATTATGGCTTTTGTCTTAGTACATATTAGGGGTCTTTAGGGGTCCTTTAAGTTATAGCTGCATCCCTGGGACTGCACTGGACCGGAGCTGGGATTGATAACCCACATCTCGGCGTGGTTCCGGAGAGATGGCCCTGGGCAGACAGCAGAGTGACGAATGCCCGCCGTCCTGCCACGGAGAGGAGTCGACCCATTCCAAATCAATCGAACCTTGTTATTCAACAGTTATGGCGGGCCCTTAAGCCACGCGCTAAACGCCCGCGAGGAGGAGGAAGGTCAATGGCGTACGGCCTCGTAAATAAAGCGCGCGACGGTCATCCTCGCGCACTAAATCCACGACGCCGTTTACTGGACACAGCGGGCGCGCGCGCTCCGGGCCGCATTAAACGCTCAGCGCGAGGACAGAACAAAAGTAAATGGCCTGGATTGACAAAACAGAGCTAATAGTGTCTGAATTTAGCAATATGATCGCTTGAAATATATAATTGCTTAGATTTAAAGACGTTGTTCGTCGAAATTGAAAGAACCGATCCAAATGTAATGAAAAATATATTAAATATATATTGGATTCAAATTAATATTAAATATCTTGATTCGTTTTAATTATCCCACGCAGGCAGCCCTCACTTAATTCAATCAGTTGATTTGTCTTTCAAAAGCCCATATTTAAAAGTGTCTGCATATAATATCCTATAATTAAGAGATTAGGAATGATAGCAGTTAGTCACGATGCTTAGTACGCACGAGAAATGGGCTAAATGAGAGACCAGCGCACGAGATGAACCTCTGGGTGTCACAGATGGGCATTTTAAGTCCCACAGTGTCCAGATGATGGAATGGATTGGTCAGGGGTGCCTTGGGCAGCCAGGGCACTGCTGCAGGGGCGTGTCACTCCATCATGCCAAAGGGCGGTGCCAACATCACCCTCCTCTGCAGTGTGACGCTATGACAGCATACTGTTGTGGTGGTGCTGTCCTCTGAGTGGACTCTGAAATTCACTTTAGCCAACTAGAGACAGAGAGAGAAAGAGAGAGAGAGAGAGAGAGAGAGAGAGAGAGAGAGATGAAGGTGGAGAAAAAAAAGGGACAGAGATGGAAAGAAAGAAAGAGCAAGGGAGATAGAAGAGAGGATGGAGATATATCTTGGCAGTCTGCACTGACCCATGGTCACATACACACTCACATGCACAGACATACACACACTCACACAGTGAGCTTGCCACAGACATTTCTGGGGATGCACCCTCTGTGACTAATGTAGCCCTCATTAGACATGGAGGGGGGGAACCCCCAACCCCTACCCCACACTCTAACCCCCACCACCCCAACCCCCACCCCACGCTCAAGCACATCAGCACGAAACATCACCCTCACCTACCAGAATCCTCCCTGTCATCTGGGTTTGTAAACTTAGAAAGTCTCTTGCTCTCTCTCATGCACAGATACACACACACACACACACACACACACACACACACACACACACACACACACACACACACACATTTTCATGCACAAACTCACAAATATATTCATAAAATAGTGTTATAGAAGTGGCACTATTTGCATGGTGAGTCATTGCTAGCATGATGGTTGCTGGAGTAGAGAGATTTCATGATTTTTCATGAATTGCATTATTCCAGTCAGTGTTGTACCTGTATGGTGATTAAAGTATCTTCTGATTGACACACTCAATCAAAGAATATTTTATTTTCTTTCCTCAAAATGGTGTCCGCTCCACGTCGCCACTCCAATTTAAAAGGGATGGCCATCTCAGAGCAACATGGGTTGACTCTTATGGAAAGCCGGGAATATGCACACATGGCTGCCTTCGTAAATTACATACAGCCCGTAGAAACAGGCGTGTGCGTCCCCCCCCCCCCCCCCCCCCCCCCCGAGAGCTTGCTGCTCTTAAATGTCTCCATCACCATATGCCCGGCCGACACCCAGCAATGGCCGGAAGCTCCCAGCAACACCCTGCAATGTCCCTGAAAAGACCCAACACCACCCACAAGACCTAAAAAAACAACACCCTATTGCTGGCACAAACTTCACCCAACAAGTCCCCAAACGCCCAGTGACACACAACACCATTCATCAGTGCCCAAACATAAGACACATCAAGAGTATAAAAACGTGTGTGTGCGTGTGTGTGTGAGAGAGAGAGAGAAAGAGAATTATGAATTGTGAATTATGCTATTAAGCATGTAATCAGATGTCCATCTTTTTTCAAATGAGCATGCTATTCTATATACATTTAATTTGTAAGCATATGAAATCAGACCGATATGCGTGTTATTGTGTGTGATGAATGTATAATGTGATCAAGTGTACAGTGCACAGTGGGCTCTCAAGATGAGGAATTTCGCTTCCCCAAGATAAACATCTGAACCCACTTTGCCTGCCATCCATCTCTAGAATAACAGACCATGCATTCTTGACCACATAACCCCAACATTTGTATTCATATTGATTTAAAGATAACACAAACTGAAGACAAAGGCAAAAAACCCCCATAATATTGCAATAGCCCAATTCATTCATCATATCTCTTCACAGCTATCACTGCTATCTTTCCTCTGCTCTTTTCTGTGAATTCTGAATGCTGATAGCTTTTTGGAGCCCTCCACACAGCAGCAGTAAATAAATAAACTTTTTAGAAAATTGCTAGATATGAGGTCATCTTGGGCTGCGTGTTACAACGGGTCAGTCAACTGAGGTGAGGTTCTGTGAAATGAGGTGACATCATGGGTGACATCATAGGTTCCATTAGGTGCATTTTTTTTTTAAAGCAATTTCCATTGAAATAATGACGAATTCCTAGAAGATTTTGCTTCATGCACACATTTGATTCACATTGATTTCTAGCCAAAAAACAGATTTAACCTTGGTTGAATAAAATGGCCCTGCAATGATTTGATGGTGCGTAGTGAGCAGATTCTCATTACTCTCTCAGATAGATCTTTAGGTTATTAAAGCCTCAAATTATGAATACTTTTACCCTATTATCAGTATCACTAAGAACAAAGATCTATGCTACTTTTTTCTCACGTTCTTGAGATCAATTGTATATCGAACCACTGTCATATGCACAATTAACATTTTGCCGTGTTGAAGTGTCCACTGCCTTGAAAAGTTAGAAGAGCAGAACTTTAAATACAGTCATGTTGAAAGACAAGCTCTTAAAAGGGTGAACTGTCAAAAGAATTTGTATTTCATAATGACAATATTTTCCAGATTATAGTAATATTTTCAGACTGCGACATCACAAAAGCACTTTTTAAAAGGTTTAAATATAATATGTGGGTCTTTGTTGTCCTTTGCTGTCATTTCCTGTTCAAAAGGAACTTAATTCCCCTAAAATGAAGTCAAGCTGCTACCGTTCGGCTAATCTGCTGGTTTGTTGTTCTGGTGAAACTTTCTAAACATTTTTCCTTGATCTCACCACACAAAACACCACAAGCGCTGACGAAAAAGATAAAAATAAAACAAACAAACCCTCACATACTGGCAGGAATTTTCTTTATATGATACTAACGGGCTCAATGGTTCTGACCGAGACTTACTTAGTTCTTCCTTCTAAATCCGTCTGCTATTCACCTCTTTTATCCACACATCACATTTTTTCAGGAATTTGAACTTTTGTCATATAGCGAAATGTCATCTATTGACCAAGTTTGACATTCTTAACCCACCATAGCACACAGCAATGATAAAATGCCACGTTCAGTTACTTTGAAAGAATTATCCCAACTTACTGTATTGTCTCTAGTATTACCAGTTTAACTAACAAAGCCTCTTAAAACTCCTCCTGTGTAGATGAGAGTGGTCAACTCTGGCCTTTGTTACACTGCTCTCAGTGAGACTTCAGTATTCTCAAATACCACATCCCCCCACACATCATCTGGTCACACAGATGCATCCCACCATAATACTCTGTGATCCTGTTTAAGATCAGAACTCTGTTGTCCTATTTAAGATCAGTTTGATTTTTCTACCCGCATGGTAAAACAGTGCAGGGCAATAATACTGCAAGAGGAGGTCTCATTTTTCTCCTGCTCTCTGCTAACCACACGGCTGGATCTGTAAAACACTGGGATTGCTAGAAGTCCGTTTTACAGGCCACTTTATTTTGTTTTGGCACCGAGGCCCAATTTAGGTGGAGCCCTGCTTTTGGGTTTGTAAGGCAATCTTCTCAAAAGTGGCCTGATTACAGCACCACTCCAGTCTTGGTCCTGGTCCTGCACGGGTGTGTCTGCCGTCAGGGTAAAAAGACCCCCACCTGCAGCTACACCCTGCCATGTGCTCACCTCCATGTGTCTTTGGGTGGAGCAGGAAATACACAGCAAACAGGTGGGTGGGGGTTCAGTAAATACAAAATTCAAATGTTTTCACATAATTACTGAAAGTGTTTGGACACACCAGGTCACGCTGAAGACACTGAAGACTTACAGGTGTAAACTTTGTCTGTTTCAAGATGGATTCCTATTGTCTGAATATCCTGATTCTTCCACCAATTGATGAGCCCATGAAGAAGATGAACAAAGCTCTCAAGATTACACTGTGCCACTCTTGGATGTGTTAGACGTCCAGTGTGTACTAGAGTTTAACAGCTTTCAAACGTGATCTGCCTGACCAGAACACCACCCACTGACCAGAACACCACCCACTGACCAGAACACCACCCACTGACCAGAACACCTGACCAGAACACCACCCACTGACCAGAACACCACCCACTGACCAGAACACCACCCACTGACCAGAACACCACCCACTGACCAGAACACCACCCACTGAATCACTGCCTCCCCTTTGTCTTAAATGAGAATGTCTTCGGTGCGATTCAAACTCTACCATTTAGAAATGATCTTTGGTTCACGATGCTTTCGGGAACCCCCCAGCGCTTCTGGGGCAGAACCCGGTCTCCTTCGTTTTGTGTTTGCGGCTCCCGAAAGAAAAGAAATTTACTGATGAAATGGAATAATTCTGTAATTGCCGGTTATTACACAAACAATATCCTCGCCTCAGACGACCTTGGGATTGCTGCATGTTTCAAAGGTCCAATTGGGTTTCAAAGGTTAATGCCATGAAAGGTTGTGCAGGTGAGTCTGGACACCCCAGTGCTGCCTCGAGAGGTTACAGTGACCCTCACAGACCCTCACAAACATCAGCTTTGCCCCGTTTCCCCCCCCCCCCCGTTCCATCAAATAAACACCTACTACTTTCATTTCAGCTTTTAAATTCCAACTACAATTCAAAGGCTGGATTCCTTTCCAAATGTCCGCCAGCTAACACCATCCTTCCTAGAATCACTGTTGCAGGAACGTCCCACCTCTCCGTGAGACTAACACCAACCCCAGCCTGGACCGTCTGAGAGTCTGTCTAGTGCAGTCCAGGGGGTGGAACAGTACCAGCTGTCTCCGTGTATTGATCAAGGTATGGATGGTGATGATGATGATAATGATGATGATGTAACGTCTAGCAACAGCTGCCTGGTGTCCTCCATGATAAGCCACAAAGAAATAAATATTTGATTAGTGGCTTTTTCGGCTAAAAATGGAGTCAGGTGTGTGAGAAGAAGGACCGGCTACAGCGCAACACTAGAATTTTAATTCCTGCTAGCTGAAGTGAACTCAATCTTTTCAGAACAGCACGTGATATTCGTGGTAATATTTGAACAGACTCTTCAATGGGATACATTAGGTCATAATTTCATTCATGCCGTTAGGTTGGCACTAGCAAAAAAATTGTAAATAGACATACAGAATAAATGCCATACTGAATTGCGTGGGAAACTGCACACTGGACAACCGCGCTGCCAAAATAATTAAAAAACCCCTCCAAGAAGGTCCTTTTATAATTTCACATATCACAGTTACTGACTCAAGGGTGACAGTGTGAAGTCTGACGTCCCGTGAAATATCAAGGGAGGTGAAACAGAGTTGTGTGTACACTGGCCTGGAGGAATGGGGCGGAGCTTGCCTCTCTCTCGCTGGTCATTGGTTGCCTGCTGCTGGGGTGTGTCTGGTGCTGAGACCCGGTTTCGCAGGGCGCCGCCATCATCAACGCCCCCCCCCCCCCCTTCCATGTTCGGCGCACGGGTGCATAATGGAGCGTGAAATTAAGTTCCGTTGTCAACGGAGTGTTTGGAGATCGCGGCTGTGAACGAGCGCGTCCGCCACGCTCCGGCGCAGGCCCGCGGGGCCGAGCTTTCGGACCGTCCCGGTCGGTTCTGCAGGCAGGCAGCCGCATGCGTAAAGACGGCGGAGGTAACGCGTGGGGCGGGGCTGTCACACCCGCCAGGCTTCTGAGAGCATTTCACCCCACACACGCTGCCCATTCCAGCACCAAGGAAACGTTGACACGGAAGTGGCCCACAGATAAAACAGCGCCCCCTAGCGCCTGTGTTAGACTATACTGATGGCTGTGGAAGGGAGAGCAGAGTTCAACAATGGCCTCCGCAATGGCCTCCTATTGTCTTGGTTTTGTATTAGAATGAAGAACAGGCCTCTTGTTTGATTCCCCTCCCTCTCTTCTCTCTTTCTTTCTCTCCGCTTCTTTGCGTCTACCCAACCTGCTCTCTCTCTGGTCCACAGATGCAGGCCAACATGTCTTTGAGACCGACTTGAGTCAAACTTTGCCTTCTCTTGCCAGATATGGATTTGAAATCTGTGAAATCCGTACCCGCTCACACACAGGCGCCTTCAAGGCAGGTCTGCTGAGACACACGTGCACGCGCACACGTGCACGCTCACACACAGGCTCCTTCAAGGCAGGTCTGCTGAGACACACGTGCACGCACACATGTGGTAGCTCACACGTGCACGCTCACACACTTCGACTAGGATAACAGCAAAAACAACCGCTGTAGCTGACACATATCAATAGTGGATCAAAAACCCAGCCAATGCCTCAGAAGTGAATACACACACACACACACACACACGCACACATACATATATATATGGCCTGAATAAATAATGTCAGTGTCACTCAGGCTGGCAATAGAGGTCGCTTCGCTCAAAATGCCTCCATACTACTTTGGCTAACTAGCTAACTGGTTACCACCATGATACAAAGCGAAAATAAGGATTTATCATTCCACCTTCTCGCAAAGCTGCAAAGCAGACGACCCTTGTAAGCTGAGCGCAGGGAAACAGTCGTGATCTGCAGGGTGACATGAAGAAGGTGGAGATTAAACTTCTAGAACAAACAGCGTTCACAAAAACCGTTTCCACTAACGTACACAAATACACTAGACGTCTCTCCCCTCGTCCGCACTGGGAACAAGGAGCGCTTCCTCCGTTTATGCGAACGAACACAAACGCGAACGCGTGGGAACGAACCCCGAATGAACCGAGAACAGTGCGGAGGATGCCGGCATGAACTCATTAGAGTGATCCGACACAACGGAGCTCATTCAGAACCAGCAACACGCACAACAGCGTTTGCTTAACTGATCCCACAGGCACAGCAGGCCCGCACTCCCATCTGCGATTCACCGAGGTCCAGCCGGTCAGCGGTCCCACCCTGCCTCCAGAGGCTACGCCCGCATGTGCATGTGAAACACATTTTGAGCTTTTGAGTTTTAGTTTTCAGACGAGAACGGGCATTTCGGGAGAATGGGTGCAGCTCAGGTGGTCTGTAATTTGAAGTCATTTGTTTCTCTCTTTTTTGCTCTAGTAACGACAGGTTGAAAGTGAGCTGGTATTTCTCCGGGAAGGACGTGACGCCACAGCTGTCTCCCTCTGGTTTCTCACTGAGACAATGTCCCCACCAACCCGGACCGGCACACGCACTTCAAACATGTAATCCAGCAGGTACATCTACAGAATGAAGCACATTAGCGGTTAGACCCCGCGAACGCATCCTAACCCAACACAGATACCACAGCGTCAGCAGAATTATATATTTAGCTTGGTCACAGTGAAACAGCGAGTAAAGTCTCTAACAGCTGAGAGCATTCTTGCTCGTGTCTTTACTGTTGGCACGCGCTAACAGATTCCTGTTAAAAAATAGATTTCGCGGATTGCTCGAGAGCTCTTGCCAATATATTTATAGGACTTGTCAGACATGATTATTTCCCCCCAAAGAATATTAGCAGAAACAACATTGAATGCGTTTGTCACCAACGTCAGTACCTATTGCTATGGAAACTGACACGTTGTGTTAAATCCACCCAAGTGGAAAATGTTCACAAAAGCGATGTTTAGCATCGAAGAGCTTCGAGGTCCTTTGGTTATGGGATTTTGCATTGTGGCACCAACCAAATACAGTTACCCGTACACTAGATGAACTTGGGTAACAGTAGTGTTTCTGGGGAACATCGCTTTGTAATGAATCTAGTTCAAGAAGGAAGTAGACCATCACCATTAGTGACAGAAGATGCTCTGATGCTATTAGTAACAGGATCTGCCCGTTTCGTTTCCAGTTAGCTCATCGTAAAGCACGAGGGGTTCCTGGAGTTCCATAAGTTCACCACATACGAAACCCTCTGGGGCGAACCAAACTCAAGAAGAAATCGATTTGTTTAGAGAACGTGGGCTAAATGTGGAGCAGAGCAGGAACCCCAGTGCTCGAGGGGTAAAACAGCCTTTCTGGACAGGAGAACAGGGAGGGGTGTGTTCTCTTGGGTTCTCCTGGTCTCTGAAACAGAGCTACCACCTCCCCCCAAGGAGGCCATTCCAGGGATGTACTGCTGAGAAACCTCAGGGGTTTGGAGGCCCAAACTATAGACCCTCACACCACACTCGCTTTCTCTCATTGTTCCCTTCTTTCCTTACAACAGTTCCCTTTCTTTCTTTCTTTCTTTCTTTCTTTCTTTCTTTCTTGATGCTGAAAATGGTTTTTCAGAGTTAGATTCTTTGTATTGTCTGCTTAATATTAAGCAGACAATACTGCTTAATATTAAATATTATATTAGGGCAGTCATGGCCTTGTGGTTAGGGAACTGGTCTTGTGACCGGAGGGTCGTGGGTTTGATCCCCAGACCTGAGGCCATGACTGAGGTGCCCCTGAGCAAGGCCCTTAACCCTCAATTGCTCACTTGTATAAAAATGAGATAAAAATGTAAGTCGCTCTGGATAAGGGTGTCTGCCAAATGTCATAAATGTAAATGTAAATCAAATGCTCCAGAATGTGGGAGGGGTGGGTGTTTGGGGCAAATGGAAACCCCACCCACTCCAAGCAGCAAGGCTCCACCCCCAGCCTCTCTTTCATCCACGCAGGAGAGGCCGCAGCTTCTGATCCCCACAGCCGTGACACACTTTGCCTCCTCTCAGACGGAGACGACAGCAATCCACCAAGTTACTGAAAATTTACTGGATTCTGATGTTAATATAATTTCAAAGCAGCCTGCGGTGAACGCTTGCATAAACGCCGTGGGTAACGATGACAGTTATGGATGTCCCTCTTTGTAGTAGTTGTTTATATTGTGCAAGTCGAGTGCCAAATTGTGTGACAAATGTTCGTAAATGGTGTGTGTAATAAACATTGCCACCTGTTTATAGGGATGTTCTCGGGAAGATGTAGTTTAAAAAAGAGTAACTGCTTGTGCAATATTTCCTAGTGGGGAGAGTTCCTCTACATTGACCAAACCATTAGAATTGAAATGCTAACAGATCTGGTCGACTCCAGTCTAACGTTAATTTCATGCTCCCTCATATAGGGTTTAATAGGCATGTTATTTTCCCTGTACTATACTGCATTATTCTGTAGCTCTATCTCTTTTTATTTGTATTTCATTTCTGTTCAAGTAAAATTTAAATTCTCTCTGACAGAGTTGTAGTTTAATGGTAGACTTAAACTCTGGTCTAATGTGCTTGGGTAAGGATATCTTCCACAGAGACAACAAAGCACTATTGTAATTCGCTTTGGACAAGAGAGTCTGATAAATGCTGTAAATGTAAACATTCATTCTTACTTCGGAAGGTCAAAAAAAAGCCAGCATTTATTTCATTGTTATTCTGCGTATTTGTAATTCCGCCCAGGGGTGTCACAGGGTCAAACATCTAAGATGGAGCCCGGCTGTTCACGGGTGTTTCCAGGTGCTGCCTGATTCAGAAGTGGGTTGAGGTGGCACCACGATGATGGAGCACTACGGATGTCACACACCATGCTTAGCTCCCTATCACAGATACTCCACCCACTCCAGGCTACAGGCCTTGTACGGTCTCTCGGAGCGGGCCAGGGGGAGAGATTTTCGGGAGGGGTCCGGTCCAGGAGCACGCCAGGCGGGTCCTTCAACAGCTGCGGCCACAGGGGGCAGGGCACTCTTCCTCTCCAATTCATCTTCCATCATGGAGCTTTAGAAGCTGTTAGCGTCCCAGGGGGAGGACCCCAGCTGGGTCTTTTTGCTTTTTCACTCATTAGAGTCGGCGGAAGCCAGCCGCCGCCTCTCGGAGTTCCCCGTTCCCACGTAGGGCGTCTCCTTCAAGAGGTCAAGTTCAATTTCTCTGGGAGAAAAAACACTGATGTGCATTCGCATGGCATTCATTGCACCAAACGTGCACTACAGATCAAACGCACACTACGGGCCTCTTGGGTGGTTAAATCAGTCATACAATAAGATTTCCAGTGGGGAATTACACGGCATTTTAGTTTGGGATACAATGTATATTTGGATAAGTATCCTGCCATAGTTTTAAACAGCACGTGACAACAATTTGTGGCTAATGATTTGTTCTGAAGTCTCAATCAGCTGAAGAGTAGCGTTATACTCCATGTCATACATTATCATGAGTGGGAAAGCAGTAAATGATATTAAATGTTATGCATCTGCCAATAACTATTAAAGCATAATGGCCTAGTGTAAGATCTTAAAGAGCACGTGGGGAGTGACTCCCTCAGACGCAGGAGTGAAATGGAGATCAATATAAAAACTCGATGGGGGATTTCCCGTCTCCCTTCCTGACTCCTTTCTCGATGGGTCGGAGGTCACCGGGTAAAGAGTGACCAAATCACACGGTTCACTTCAAATCCCAAACAGCTGCTGCTCATACACTTCAGTTAACTGTAATCTGGACATCTCGTCACACATCGGTGGGGTAAGTGGGTTAAAGGTTACAGACGCACGATTTCCACCTGACGACAGAAGATAAGCGCGTACAAGGACACCACGTAGGAAACAGCGACGGTTGTTAGAGGAGAAACGACCCCTTCAGGTTAGCACTGATGCTGAGATGCAGCCTATGAGAAAGACTGTGTAGGACACACTGTGAGAAGGAGAACAGGAACTGGGTTTATGGTGCCACTCTGCAACAAGCCAACGAGCGTCAAAGTGCCAGAAAAGAGCTTCAGGATGAAGGCAAGAAGCAGAGGGTGGACAGCACGGCTGGGATCCAAACCAACCCAACACAACATGGACTGCAATCCAGACCCACTTTGTCTTCATTCGGAGATGACATTAGCATTTTAAACGTGGCTTTTCCCAGCGCTGCTCACAATCACGGGCACGCTCACCATCACGGGCACGCTCACAGTCACGGGCACGCTCACAATCACGGGCACGCTCACAATCACGGGCACGCTCACAGTCACGGGCACGCTCACAATCAAGGGCACGCTCACCATCACAGGCACGCTCACCATCACGAAAATTGTTTTCTGACATGTTTTCTGACATTATTTAAAAGACAGGCATAATAAATGGTGCAAGAGCCATTGAAAGGTGTGTGTGTGTGTGTGTGTGTGTGTGTATACATGAATGTGTTTGTGTGTGTGTGTGTGTGTGTGTGTGTGTGTATACATGAATGTGTTTGTGTTTGTGTGTGTGTGTGTGTGTGTGTGTGTGTGTGTGTGTGTGTGTATACATGAATGTGTTTGTGTGTGTGTGTGCGTGTACATGTATGTATGTATGTGTGTGTACATGTATGTGAGAGAGAGAGTGTATATACATGTCAGTATGAATGTCAATCTGTGTAGATGTGCCATGCAAGCATGTCTCCAAGCATATTACCAAAACAGTGCCATCAAGTCCTGAATAAACTGACAGCTGGACTACAGGCTGGACTACAGGCTGGACTACAGGCGGGACTACAGGCGGGACTACAGGCAGGACTACAGGCTGGTCTACAGGCTAGACTACAGGCTGAACTACAGGCTGAACTACAGGCAGGACTACAGGCAGGACTACAGGCAGGACTACAGGCGGGACTACAGGCAGGACTACAGGCAGGACTACAGGCTCAGGCTGGACTACAGGCAGGACTACAGGCTGGACTACAGGCAGGACTACAGGCAGGACTACAGGCTAGACTACAGGCAGGACTACAGGCTGGACTACAGATACAGCAGCCAGACATGTATCTGGAGGCCAAACGCTGCACTAAAGCTAATCGTTACAACCTAGAAAAAAACCCCAAACAAGACGTTTCAAAAATGGATCAAACTACATCATAAGACCCCAAAGTCAATAAAAGTAAGTACTCTTAATAAACTACAGCAGTATGTGGTACCTAAGTGCAGATGCTTCCATCTAAGCAAACACCACATTTTGAATTACCCATCAGCTACAGGAGCTCCTGATCGCACAGAGTCAGTAGCTACGACTGCCGCGACCTTTTCACTGTCCCGCAATTCCTGCACTCCAGAGCCGTCCTGTGATGGCGCCTGTCGGAAATAAGCACTCCGCAAACGAAGCCTGGCCACGCCGAGTTTACTGGGTGACAGCTGTTGTTGGAGCTGGAGTTCTGCGAGGTGCAAACACTGCTTGGTGTGGCCGCTCTGTGCCCAGGGGTTCGTGCCCATCTGCGTGAAGTTTGGTGGTGCCAATTGTCGGCCAGCGCCAATAAGTGGGACCCCGACGTCTGAGCTGAAACGTGCCCCCCAGCGGCAGGAGCGAGCGCCTGGAAAGTGCTCGTTGGCATTGGTGCGTGAATGGCACCTGCCCGGGGCTCTGGGTTTTCACCGCCTTCTCAAATGCCAAATACCGAATTCACGTATTTGCTGATTGCAACATACCGACCAGAATACAAATATAAACCAGTTGCAATTCAAAGTACATTTTTGTAAAATGTGTGACAAACATACTCTGCACTAAGGGAAACTGTGATTATTTTATTTATTAGAACCCTGGGTAAAAGCTCCTTTGATCTGTTAGCATGTGTGTCCGTAGCTCCAGTCTGAGCTAACACAGTCATCATTCCTGGGGTTGTTAAAAGCAACAAGGGCAGTATCGTTTGTTTCTATCTTGTCCTACAAAAGAGCGCAAGAACTTTAATCAGGCATTCGGCTGCACTGGAGCATCCACAGTGTTACAAGACAAAGGGTTCTTCACAATGGCCACTAGAGACAAGGGAAGATTTTGCCAATACAAGTCGATTTGTATCTTCACCATAAAGTCAGAGAGACGGAGAGAGAGAGAGAGAGAGAGAGAGAGAGAGAGAGAGCAGAGTCTCAGTTTGGTCGAACCCCTTAGTGAACACGCAAAGACATTTTAATAGGCAAAAAACAAGGCCCTAGTTCACCGTTAGAGAGAAGTACTGAGTTGTTGGGGAACACCAGCTGAATTCCACATAGCCTACACACTCCCCACCGGTTCTCACTGATACGACCCCCAGGTATGAACACCCGACCCGTTTCTGTCCCAGCACACTCTGTGAAGAGCCGTGGCCTGTGTGACTAACGATGTGGGGTGAAAGCCACTCGCGGTCAAGCGCGATAGAGAACGGAAGTGGCGACCCCGGTGACGTGAACATCCACAGCCCGGTCCTCCCTTACAGTCATATTTACATTACACCGCATAAAACCACTAACATTAGCATACATCAGCATATGTAACTTAATATGGTAATTGAGGCGGAGCTTGCTGGATCGCAAAGGGCTTATTGCTTTCTGATTCAAGATACGAACACGCAGCAGTCTGACTGCAGAATAATACCAGCCGCTATTATCTGTTCCCCCAGTAGCTTAAAGCTTCCACTGAGGCTGGATCGCCGTCGATTAAATGACAATATATTCCAACATGCCTGTGCCGTCCAACACATATCCAGTACCGTCCATGACGTGCGGCATAATTGCTGCAAAGCTCAACGAGCATGCAGCGTCTCTCCCAGGCCGGGACGAGGCCCCTGAAACCCACAGATCGGGTCGCCCTCTGCCGCTCTGGCCCTCGCCAGCAGCCGTAAATACCGTCCACTTCATTTAGACCCACGAGCAGCACCTGGTCGCCATTGCGGTGCTACGCACCCAGGGGCTCGGCGCACACTCATTTGCAGTGCAATCATGTAGGTCCAGCTCATTACCAGAACCGATCAGCCAAGACCCCACAGAGAGGAGCTCTCACGCCACCCCACCATCAAGCCTGCGGAATGGAAAGTGAAATAAAATCTCTGGCTATTAAAAAAAAAAGTCTGATATAATAGGTAGCGTGATCAAAAAGACGAAGTTCAAAAAACGGCCGGGCTTTAAGCAGCGCTAAAATCACAAGACAGTAAAAACGTCACGTTCAGTTGTCAGATGTCACTCCCTGGTGTCATGCGTTCATATGTCAACCCGTCACGTGGGGATGGTGAATATCTTTGTCCTGCTGCTGCACAGAGGAAAGGTGGTTATGAAGTGCTCTGCTCTATAAAGACCATGAAGGTGAAGGTCAAAGAATATATGTGATAAAGGGAAGATGGTAAAGTGAAAAATATCATTCCAAATCAGAAAAAATAATATTTCTAACCCACCCCCTCCTCTCCAAAGAAACATTAAGCATACATAATCGTGATAATTCACAGCAAATTTATCTCCCAGAAAGATCTCACAAAATAATATTCATACACTTAACACAAAAGCGAGGCTGTAAACAACTTCTATATATATTTGCATAATGAATGTTTTCATGTGCATTAGAATGGATTCGTATGCATTTATTAATAAGCCTTTATCATTCATACTATGTGCAATAACTCATGACTTCAGACATGACACAGCTTTCACAATCCCACTCATAACACAGAGGTGCCACACTAAGAATCAGGCATGTGACGGTAAACCACTGGTACACTGGACCTCACATCCTTGTTCTCTAAACATCTACCGATTACATGGATGGGCTTCACTTCTCCACGGCTACTGTTGGAGGTCTAAGGCACATCTACTCTTCCAATAGTCTTAGGCATACCAAAAGTCTTCAGACTGATGAGTTGAGAGAAACGTGTTGTTACTACGCGCTGTTGTTGTGTTTATTTTTATGTTCTGATATGGTAATCATCTGTCCCGTACTGCCCCGCCTGCTGAGAAGAAGGCAGGCGTGATAGGCTGGACTGCAAAGCCCAAGACTCTGAAAACCAATGCTCCAGTGTGACTCCAGAAAGCCAGTGTGTTTACTCCAGACTGGGCCCCCAGATCGGGCCCCCCGCTCTGAGCACAGAGCCCCGAGATCCAGCGTGTATTTCTACAGTCCTCCACACTCCAACCAGAACACACAACTCTGTCAGCCTCATTCCGGCCTCATGCGGAGTGTGGAATCATGGCTGAACGTGGAACTTAATCCAAGGCTGGACGTGTGCTTGAGAAGCCAGCGTCCCCAGTGCCTGCTGCCTGCTGCCTGGATGGAGACGCTTCGAGAGCCCTGTTAATCCCGTTCACCTCAAACACAGGACGAACTCTCATCAGCAAATCCCAGCAGCAAGCTCTGCTGCCACGTTCACCGTGGACACTTCGGAAGGGAGCGTATGTGCTCAGCCCATGTGTGGTTCGTAACTATGCCAGCGTTGCCAAACCCATGAAGCTGATCTCTACCTCATCCGCATAGTAAAACCCTAGCAAAGCGCTAGCTTCCTGTCTACCGTCAACCACCTCCAACTTAGCAGTTGGATATCGTTTACATTTTGGACAACGTCCAGGCAGAGTTCACGGGGTCAAGCTCGAGCAGGAAATGGAGCGTAGCCGTTGCCGAACGTGCCGACTCGCGCGGGTTCCCGCCCAGGCCCGGCTGGGTGTCGGCGTGACTCCGAGGCATCCTGTCTAAGCGCGGCCCCTCCTCCAGAACCAAGTGCTGACCGCAGCTTCTAGCGCATGACTGGACCGCCTCGCCAGCTCCGAGGAACATGCCCACGGGGCGGGACGGTGACCTCGTGCACCATGAGGCCATCACCTGGGAAAGTCCTGCAAGCCTGGTCCATCCGCCCCAATAAAAGACCCTCACATCTTACACAAACGGCGTTTGCCACTGAATAAATGAGGCTCATTATCAGTGCATCTGAATATGAATATATGAAATACTTTACAAAGAATCACCCTGAATTGGGTCTACAGCAGGGGTGCCCACAGTTTTCAGCTTGCGAGCTACTTATAAGATGACCCAGTCAGAAAGATCAACGTAATGAGCACCTACAGCATATCATGGTCTTTACTGTTTGGGGTTGTTTCTTTGGAGGTGTTTTTACAGTTTGTATGATATTATTCGCAAGAGTAAGAGTAAGAGTAAGAGTAAGAGTAAACTCTAGACAGTATACATGTTCAGATGTAGTCAGTGTGAACGTCAGCCACTCTGATCTTTTAAAAACTCACATGATCACAGCAGGTTTAAATGTATAACGGTTCACGCCACAATATTTACGTAGGCCAGCGTTTGTGGCTCAAAACAAACACCACTCCATACAAAAAATCATGACACGCAGGGTGAACGACCGCGCGCGCGCTACACAATCATCGTCACGCAGATTAGCTCAGGACCGACGCGAGAGCGCACCGACGCGCGTCGCACGTGCGGCACGTTGCGTTAAAAAACGCGCTCACCTCCAGATCTGTCCGAGCTGCAGGATGTGAATGACGGATTGCAGCAGCCATACGCAGAAGGCGCACGAGGCCGAGCGCGTGTCGTTAGTCCGGGCTGCGGTGCTGCTGCCGCTGCTGTTGGACGTGGCGTTGCTCTTGCTGGCCGTGGACGCCTGCCGCTGAGGCGCGGACGGGTGCGCGCCGACGTCCGCGTGCGACGCGGAGCGGCTGAGCAGCTTCGCGTCCGCGTTGGGGCCGCGCGGCGCGTCGCCGGCGTCGCTGTCCGCGGTGCTGAAATCGTGCGCGAACCACCTGAAACTGAACACCTGCACGGAGAACGAGCCGAGCGCCACGAAGAACAGGGTCAGCCCGAACCACCAGTACTCGCCGCGGAGGCAGTAGTCGACCGACAGCCACACGTCGGTGCCCACGTCGGCGAAATACACCGCCACCGCGGCGAGGATCCACAGACAGTCCCACACCGTGTATTTCTGCTGCTCCCCGCCGAGCCGGAGACACGTCGAATCGGAACCGCCGCCGCAGCAGCGCGACTCCCCGTTGACGAAGTCCGTCTCCCCGGTTCCGGAGTCCGGCTGCGATCCCGGAGCGAGCCCGTGCACGGATCCCGAGTGATCCGAATTCTGCAAAGGCGTAAACGCCACGTCGCACTTTTTCATTTTCAACACGCCGTCTGATTTAGCGGCCATCGCAGCGGCTTCGTCTTCCCGTCGCCAGCGCCGTCTCTCCCGTTCCCGTTCTCGTCCTGTCTTGGGTTTGCGTCTTCCAGGCGGAGAGACAGTGGGCTGGGCGACCTCCTCTTCCGCCAGCTACAGCGCCGCCTGCACATCACAAAGCAACACTTCCCTTTGGTAGCGGTTCTGAACCATATGCTCTCTCGTGGCGCTCACTTCAAACCATGACATCATTGCTTTGCAACTCTTCCTCATCATCACGGTGTTCATCACACGCAGCGCAACCCCAGACTTCACGGATTCCCCATCTTAATTCAAATTTAAACAATAAAACCCCTTTGTTTTATCGCTTTATTCGCTTTATTTAAAGTCTGTTGCTGTTTTTTTTTTGCATTCGTTTTTTTTTCTGCTATTTTCATCGATGGTACCCAACTGATATTTGGCACCGCAGGCTCTTTGGTTGTATCAACACACAGAAAGGTGAGTCGATCATGGAGGGTGAATGATATGCTGTCATAAAAATGCCGAACAAGTGGAAAATTAGCTTGATCGTCGATAAAAAAAGCAATAAAGCGATTTCTTTGAGTTATCCCTGAAATAGGGCTTTGGAAATAGCACCGAGAACCGCCGTAAACAAGTCACAACAGACGTTGATAGAAGCTCCATCACTCCGGACGCGTTACTGCCTTTGTGCCGGCTGGGCTGACTTGCGTCATTATTACATTTATTGGCGCCCTTGAGTCGCGTCGACGCGGTGCCGAAGACACGCCCTCCTCTCGCCGAATACGCGTGCACGTAGCCCGTGATACCAGAAACGGTGTCAGAGACGCTCGGTGGATGATGGTGCGCGCTGGCACCAGCTACATCTACCAGATGACGAGACGGGATTTTAAGAACAAACCTTACAGTACTGTGTCCATGGGTCAGATACCGCCCACTGTGAACTAGCTAACACATTTCGGAACGGTAATACCAAGACAGTATAAAACGGTGGTGTCATTCTTTAAACTGACGGACGCTGCTGGCGAGTTATTTCGTATGAACAGTGAGCTACAAATCGATTAGTTTTATGAATGAAAGACTCTTCTTCTAAATATTCTACAACAAAGGAATGAGAAGTTAATGACGTGCACACACTTGTGCGTGAGGGGGCGCGCAAGAAAGAGTGTACATGTGTGTGTGT
Organism: Brachyhypopomus gauderio; assembly: GCF_052324685.1. Classification (NCBI taxonomy): domain Eukaryota; kingdom Metazoa; phylum Chordata; class Actinopteri; order Gymnotiformes; family Hypopomidae; genus Brachyhypopomus; species Brachyhypopomus gauderio. The sequence continues at coordinate 13,062,172 of NC_135229.1, forward strand.
GAACGGGAGCGTGTGTTAAGAAGAAGAAACAGATGTAGAAAGAAAGCAGCACCCCGTACACACTCACCACGGTGCTCTGCTGGTCACTCAGACTGTCATTCGTGTGCCACCTGGTCAAGCATCGGAGATGACACCATCTGTCATCATCAGCTGTGCAGGCCTCTGGCAGCGTGGCATGACTTTTGGGCTTGGCTTTAGCATGTCCATTTCAGGCCACACTGGCGCACACACACTCACACACACACACACTTTATATATTTATTTTAACATTATTTGCCAGACACCATCATCCACAGCAATTTACATATTTATCAACACGACAGGACATCTGTTTCCTGAGGATTGATCCCGTGACCTTGGTGTGACTGTTCTACAGACAAAGCAAAAGAACAGGTGTGTGAACACTCGTAGAAGTTACAGGACAGGTGTGTGAACACTCGTAGAAGCTACAGGACAGGTGTGTGAACACTCGCTACAGGACAGGTGTGTGAACACTCGTAGAAGCTACAGGACAGGTGTGTGAACACTCGTAGAAGCTACAGGACAGGTGTGTGAACACTCGTAGAAGCTACAGGACAGGTGTGTGAACACTCGTAGAAGCTACAGGACAGGTGTGTGAACACTCGTAGAAGTTACAGGACAGGTGTGTGAACACTCGTAGAAGCTACAGGACAGGTGTGTGAAAACTCGTAGAAGTTACAGGACAGGTGTGTGAACACTCGTAGAAGCTACAGGACAAGTGTGTGAACACTCGTAGAAGTTACAGGACAGGTGTGTGAACACTCGTAGAAGTTACAGGACAGGTGTGTGAACACTCGTAGAAGCTACGGGACAGGTGTGTGAACACTCATAGAAGCTACAGGACATGTGTGTGAACACTCGTAGAAGCTACAGGACAGATGTGTGAACACTCGTAGAAGCTACGACCACCATCACAGCACCTATTCCTGAGTGTTTGTAATGGATCGGGTTCCAGAGCTCACCGAAAATATTTCAGCTGAATAATGAACCCTTTCCAGCATATGCTCCTCACAATTTATATTTCTTTCAAATTTGTACAAATTCTCCACCACAATGCAAATAGTCTTAAATGAGTTAGAGACTATAGAAGAACATCGAAAATGATGAAGATAATGCTTTTGCATTGAATTTTTATATAATTTTCTCTCCAACTGTGGCAACGGACAAGCACGTGAGAACTTTAGTCTCCCTACGAGTCTTTAATTAAAAAAAAAGTCTGTGAAAGTAAATCAAAAGAAAGGAGTGTCCTCACAGAAGAGACTGTCCACCCAGTGTCCTCCCAGCACTGTGTTAAGGTGGTCTCCGTGCCAGCACTGCGTCATGCAGTCGATGGCAGCTATTGATGAGCGGTTCCTCCTTAAATCGAGAGATCTGTTCGAGACATCGGCCGAGGGGCTGTGCTCAGGGAGCACTGCAATATGTGTGGAGTCATGGCTTACGTCATGGTTCGGTCACTGAAAGCATGGTCATATCAAGTCACTAACATCACAGCTAGGTTAGGCAATTAGTTATATGAAGTCATTAATGGCACGGCTAAATCATTAATAGCACGATTTGTATGAACTCATTAATAACATGGTTAAATCATTACTAGCATGGTCTGGTGTGTCCCGGCCTCTGCCAGAGTTCACAAAAACCACCTAACGCAGCGTGAATAACACAGACCTCGGGAATAAAGCCTCAGCATCAGTCCAGGGGAGCAGACAGTCCTTTGAACGCTGGAGGAAAGCTGCTATTACGATGCAGGTATTGTCTTTTTCAACAGAACTTCTGCAGACAACACACACGTGTGCCTCCGCTGCAATGGTGGATTCAGAGCACAGTAGAACAGCACCAAACACGAAAAAAAAGACCCCAAAAGCATGAATTATTCTGGCACGTGCACTAAATCTCGCAAGGCAGCGTGCATGCGTAAAATGTAACCGGGCCATGAGACCACGGAGCGGCTCATACCGCACGCTGCCGTTGCCCAGCAACAAGGCAGCACTTCTCTGGGTGGGTTTTTTTTTTTTGTTTTTTTTTTTTCCGACGGACGGTGGCCGTGTGTCAATACGGATACCAGAACGGATTCTCTCGCAAAGGTGGGCCGGGCAGAAACAAGAACACTGGCCTCGCCCACATGCGGCATGGGGCCCGGTTAAAATACCCAGCAGCTGGAGGTCGGTGTGAAGCGTTGTCCGACGGCCCAGATCCAGCCTGGAACCTGGTGAGAAACTTACATCCCAACTGGGTTAAACAACCTCCAGCTCTCTCAGGGGTGAAGATGAAACTACATAAAAAATGAATGATCCAGCAAGCTGTAACAGAAGCACAGAACACAGCGTCAGCTGCCCACAAGATGGACAATGTGCATTACGGAGTGACAAAGTTTGACTCCTTCAAGCAAACGATGTTCAGATGTTACAATTTGAAGAGCATTCCAAGAATTTGTTATTTTATTGTGATTTCTATTTCTGTCACTCTGTCAGTCAGTTCTGCTCATCTAACACCCGTTGGCATGGAAACCCCCCTCTAGTATCGGAGCTGTCTAGGTTGGTGTGTGCGTGCGTGAGTGCACGAGTGCGTGTGTGTGCGCGCGTGTGTGTGTGTGTGCATGCACGTGCATGTGCATGTCTCTCTGTGTAAGACGCCCTGTCATCCCGAAACTCTAACCCCACTGCGGCTGATGGTCAGTGAGACGGGCGTGACGTCAGGATGCTTCTGGGTGCAGATATCTGCAGCACCTGCTGCCTCCGTACCCCACACAGAGGAGACCGCAGCGTGACATTTCAAAATGACACTCAGTCTTCTTCAGGGGAGGAAGAGAGAGAGAGAGAGAGAGAGAGAGAGAGAGAGTTTGTACCAGAAAACCCTATAGAAGAAGCCTTAATGGTCTACGTACACATCCCACGCTTTGGGTGGTTAACTGACTATATTTAGACTTTCTTATGGGTGAGTAGAGTAGACACCATAATGAGATTGGTAATTCACGGAGGCCTAATTTAGTGGAAAATTAAATTGACATTGTGCAGACAGACATAATAACATCACATCTGTATTTATCAGGGAGAAAAAGAGGTGTGTCTCAACATTTCAGGCAGCAGCTATTAAACACATGAATAGCTACAGCCTGAAATGTACATGTATAGACAACGCCATGAATATAACACACGGGAAGACAGAAAACAGGAAGACAAAAAAACGCAGCGTGGATCCCAACCACATCTGACAACATTGGCAAGAAGCGGTTTTCAGAGCCCCTCTAAGTGCACACGCTTCGGAAAGAACGATGATTTTGGACTCCTTCACACCGCCACCGCGCCCCTCCAGGCCCGAAGGAAGAATAGCCAAGGTGGGGGTGACACCTGGCTGGTCAGAACCCCCCCCCAGGGGCAAGAGCTCAGTTCTGGGAGGGAGGAGGAGCACGGACGGTCCTGCTGTGCCGTCCCGGGCCCGGAGTCTCCGGACGTCCTTGTGTTTTCTACTCCCACACGGTTCCCTTGTGAACGCGTGTTATCTTTCTGTTAGTGACAATGGCTGCAGGATTTGATGACATGCAAATAGAGACTAATAAAAAAAACCGTTTAAGGTGACAGACAGTTTTGAGCTCCACATATTAGCTTGCGTTCGAACCCTGACACAAACCTTGTAGCCTACACACCGTAAGACTTCATTAGAATCTGTACAGCCTATTTTAAAGCTGGATAGTCTGGAATTGTGCTCATCCTCTCTAGGGTACATACCAAAGTATTAAGATTTCACGCACCGAAATTATGCCACCGGGGGGGAAAAAAACGAAGCCTCTAATTACGTCATGCGTCTGGGACGATTACCAGCGGCTGTCGTTTGCTCCGGTTGCTCATAGTAACGTCTCCGAGTTCCCTGTGCCGGCCTCCGCGTTCTCCGCGTTTGACTGCAGTCTGGAAAATAAGCAACTTACAGCACTGCCAGACTCAACTGAGAATAGTTCCAGCAGAGAAATTTAAATGTGCTAACCTCTTTATAAGGCAGCCCTTTTCATCTGCAGAGAATGTCAATCAAAAAATTGGCAAGCATGAAGCCGTGGGTAATCAATAATCTATTCAGTATAAAGATGTGTTTTTAGAACGATTTTTGTACAAAGACAAAAGGCCTTCTGCCTTTCAGCACAATTAATTTATGTAGCCCGATTGTGTTGTTTTATATAGGCCTAAGTAAATATTGAAATGATAGATTGATTTTGTGTAAGAATTGCCCATCGTTAGAATGTGGACTGTGCACCTGTCAAGCAGCAGGCTTGACTCTTTTTTGCCAATGAACTCTCTGCTTTTGTCCGCTGGTGCCAATTTATTTTGATACAGTCGGTTGATCAGCATTCAGCCGATAAGTTTGCCTCGCGCTGCTTACGCAAACTAATGAAGGTCAAAGGAGACACGAACGGCATCTTAAGAAGCGACTATTTCTCTCGGTCTCGGAGCCGGAGAGGGCCCAACTCGTACCGTCCCGCTGAGAATACGTGCTCTGTACTGACGGGCACCGGAATGAATATGTGCTCACATGGCATCTCGCAAAAAACCCGCACTTACATAGTGTGGCTTAACTGAGAGGAAACACCTATTCACGAAAACCGTGCAAAGACGTTTTGTAACTTTTGTAAGACTACAGTGACATTTTAAAATTCGAGAGTAATTTCCCGTGCTTAAATGTCCTTCTTCGAGTTGGGAGCTGAAGGCACACACGAGTGACCCCCGTGATATGTAACCTATTTTCGGAGGCTAATGTTACCATCTGGATACTGGGGTCAGGCTGCATGTCAACACCGTAGTGCACCGATTTCACATCAGCCTCAACCGCTGATCTCAGACCAGTCCTTCTGGTCTCTCTAATCTTCCTGGAGCACCACAGAATTCTGCATAGACAATCAGAACATTAAATATTCATGACATATAAGCATACTGTAGGCTATGCCCAGACAGACAGTATGCCATAGAGGTTCCTCTGAAAATGGATCTTTGGGGTGTTTTCCTTGCATAAACGAAAACAATTGAATTATGGATTTGAACCGTGATAGAGAGATAGTGTCATTAAAGCCCAGCTCCCTCCTACGGGGCACCAGACTCTGTTGTCATGGATAGCGTTGTATTCCTGCCCAGTGCCTGTATCTTCTCCGAGCCTGGTCCCTTCTCCAACACCCCAAAGACCCTGGAGTCATGTAGCCTACCAGAAAAGCCAAGCGTCAAAACGCGTTAGGCATCGTGTTCGGGCTTACCTCAACGGCTTATTCTAATCAGACAATAAGTAAGAAAAATCTGCAAAATATTATCATTGTCCATGCTACAGCTATAGAGGAACGTGGAGGTTATTGATAATTTACACCAGAGCATCATGTTTTGCCTTATTCGTGTTTACAGGCTATCCTCTGTTTTCATTAATTAGGCATACACAATGCTTCGAACTGCATTTTGGCCTGCGTATACAATTCGATAAAACATCACAGGATGTCCTTTCAAGGTCACGTCCACGGAGACCCTCCCCTGTCACCGCGCGCCCCGCTCTCGACGATGCGTCCTCGCTGTCACTATTGCGCAGAATACAATTGCTTATGTCACTTTTGTTCCGCGAGCCTCGCGGACCTTTTTTACTGACAGCATCATCGCGCTCGAGCGTTTCACCTGTCAACGCAGCTGCGCGTTCGGCACCGAGTCCAATAGAGCAATGCGCTCCGAGAAACCTCTCCACGGCCTGACAGCGGCGTGCCCAAGACCCCAGTGGTGAACGCGCAGGGCCAAGACTGCTAGATATGAAAGTATAAAGACAAAATGAGAAGTAGAACGCACTAAATGCAAACCTAAACCTTTTTAGTCATACAAAAACACACAACCAAGTTCACTTGTGTCGACGAGTGCTGACAGGGACTGTACTGTTTAACTACACAGGCATTTTTTACTCTCTTAATCACACAGTAATGAGTATTAGCCTACAATCTGTCCTCGGGGATGAATTTATTTTCAGAAGAATTTAGGCTAATTGAAACTTCTCAACCATTCAGTCTTTGAAGTTAACCAGTCGTTACTAATGTAGCCTACAATTCCTCACCACGCTTCCAGTACCATTTTCATAGGGCAGGTATTGCTCTGCAGAGAAATATAGATATTTCTCAAAATAACACCAAAATCTAGCACTTAGGAGTTTACTTAAGGTATGTAAGGTATTTTAGGGTGAGAATTTAACACAGTTAATATGCTTCCAACTCTGTTGTCATTCAGTATTAAATGACAGCGGCACCGTGACGTTTGACTGAAGGACAATACAGTGAAAACGTAGCATGAAAGAATACAGAGTAGGCTACTGGCATTTTAAGAGGCATATACACCAAATGCATAGTGGCATTCATTAAAGTACACTGCTCAAAATAAATAAATAAATAAATAAAGGGAACACTAAAATAACACATCCTAGATATCAAAAAATAAATTATTCCAGTTTGAAATCTTTATTTCATTGTGGAATGTGTTGAGAACAAAATAACAAAAATGATCAAAGTAAATCAAAATTATTATCCCATTGAGGTCTGGATTTGTAATCATACTCAAAATCAAAGTGGGAAATCAAATAACTGATTCAGCGTCAACGGAAATTCCTCAAGTTAAAATGAGTCTCAGTATTGTGTGTGGCCTTCACGTGCCTGTATGACCTCCCTACAACGCCTGGGCATGCTCCTGATGAGGTGGCGGATGGTCTCCTGAGGAATCTCCTCCCAGACCCGAATTAAAGCGTCAGTCAACTCCTGGACAGTCTGTGGTGCAACGTGACGTTGGTGGATGGAATGAGACATGATGTCCCAGATGTGCTCAATAGGATTCAGGTCTGGGGAACGGGCAGGCCAGTCCACAGCATCAATGCTTTCATCATGCAGGAAGTGCTGACACGCACATGCTACATGAGGCCTAGCATTGTCATGCATCAGAAGGAACCCAGGGCCCAGTGCACCAGCATATGGTCTCACAATGGGTCAGAGGATCTCATCCCGGTACCTCTGGCTAGCACATGGAGGTCTGTGCGGCCCTCCAAAGAAATGCCTCCCCACACCATTACTGACCCACTGCCAGACCGGTCATGCTGGAGGATGTTGCAGGCAGCAGATCGCTCTCCACGGCGTCTCCAGACTCTGTCACGTTTGTCACATGTGCTCAGTGTGAACCTGCTCTCATCCGTGAAGAGCACAGGTCGCCAATGGCAAATCTGCCAATCTTGGTGTTCTCCGGCAAATGCCAATTGCCCTGCATGGTGTTGGGCTGAAGGCACAAGCCCCACTTGTGAACGTCAAGGCCATCATACCACCCTCATGGAGTCTGTTTCTGACCAGTTGAGCAGAAACATGGATATTAGTGGCCTGCTGGAGGTCATTTTGCAGGGCTCTGGTACAGCTCCTCCTGCATTTCCTTGCATAAAGAAGAGTTAGTGGCCCTGCTGCTGGGTTGGTGGCCTTCTACGACCCCCTCCATGTCTCCTGGTATCTGCTCCATGCTCTGGACACTGACAGACACAGCAAATCCTGGATGAGCTGCACTACCTGAGCAACTTCTGTGGGTTGTAGACACCACATCATGCTACCTCTATGGAGAGAACTGACTAAATACCAAAGTGACCAAAAATTCTGCCCAAAAAGATGAGAACAGAGAAAAGGTCTGTGGTTCCCACCTGCAGAACCTCCTTTATAGTCTTGCTAACTGCCTCTCACTTCTACCTATTCTGACCTACGTCAGCACCACCCGCTGTGAGGACCGGCACCGTAAACATAAATGAAACATACACATCTCATCAGAACACAATAGACCCATAGGGCATTCGGTACCAAGGCCTTTCAAAGCACACACACAAGTACGATATTCAAATAAATATGAATTCCTTATTTAGGCAACAGAAAACCAGTAACTGGATTACCCAGTATCTATTTTTGTTACGCCCTCATGTGATACCGCTAAGCTTAAAAAGCTCCCAAATTGTTCCCCAAAAACAACTTGAAGAAACTGTTGAGAATTTTACTGCCTTTTTTTCTGACTTTTAAAATCAGTCATGGCTACATGCCGCACTTCAAAAAAAAGTACTTACGGTGGATCGAATGGAGTCGAGCCTTTCATGTTATTCCTAAATGTCGCCTTTAAATTAAAAGCAATTCGAAAACATTGACGAGTTGTCAGGATGTGCAACTGCGGTCAAAGTAATGCTTCCCCTACAGGGCCAATGGCTTCGTGGTCTAACCACACCTCCTTGGCCACGCCACACCTCCTCCACCTTTTCATTCGGACCTACCTGCAGGAGCTTGAACTCGCCGCTCAGAAATGACACAGATATATAAAACGTAGGTAAAACAAGAACAGGTGGTTTACAAAACGACTTTAATGCAGTTTATTACTGACGGGAGTTCGTTCTGCAGAGCCGTAAAGCTGGGTTTCTTTAGTTCACACCATCCTGCTTCAGGAGAAAGGGAACCAAAATACACGTCCAAACTCGTCTCGTCGCCACCTTGACATCCAGCTTGTGTACACAAGTCTAGGAAAATCTCAGGATCATCTCCCCCACCAGAAGAGCTACAGCAGCTGGTAGAACCTTCACCATCTCAAAACCACAAACAGCCCCATTAGCTTTAATTTACTGTTATTCGTTCACTTTATTTTCGCTGCACTCCTTTAAGCACGAGAATCACTACGAAACGCATTTATCTAATTAAGTGGTGCGAATAAATTACAGAATGCCTTCAATACCAATTATTATTGTACCTACAGTGGCCTTCAGAGACGCAAGGAATAAAAGTGCACATAAAGATTGTCTAAGACCTATAAATGTAAATAAGGGTAAAACCATGCGGAGGTCCGTCTGTGTCTTTGCCGACACACAAACTTAAAACGCATTTAAAACGCTGCCCGCTGGCTTAGACATTCACGGCTGTGCCCCTCGCTCGGATGTCGCTGTGAAGGGGGCAGGAGTCTCCGTGTTCTCTGAGGAGGCTTCACGCAGGACGCTCACGAATGTCCAGGGGCAAAAATGAGCGAGGAAGGTAAAACCAGTGGATAAAACCATTTCTCACTTCTTCCGGGGCACCTTTTCACCCAGAGGAACTTCTTCCATTAGTTTCTGACGACAAACAAATAGAATCCAAAAATCAAGACATTTCATACAGGAAAAACGTGTAGATTTAGAGGAACTCCCAAAACGCAGTGCACTGCAAGCACCTTCAGTAGTCGAGCGCTGTACATCCTGTCATCTTCGCCCTCCCCTCTAGCCAGTTCCACTTGGTATCTTCTGCTGGCCAGGAACAGCTCATTGGCGTTGAAAAGAGGAGCGGGGTCAATAGAATGACCATTGATGAGGCTAACCAGGTATTCACGGTAGTGCTTCCTTTATGTAAACAAACAAACAAACAAAAGAAACGTTAAGCCCAGTAGCTCAGCAATTGTAACACACCCCTCGGTCATCAGCAGAGGACTAGAGCATCCTATAAAAATCTGATCAATTTTCAATTTCAATCTTGTGAGCTTTTGCTTTCAGTGGATCATTAACTCATGAGCGAAGTCTCGGTGCAGTTTGAAGGTTCTTGCTCTTGTTCTTGGAGGGTTCTGGACAGTCCAGACTTTAGTTCTGGACCGGCAGAAGGTTCTTTGGGATCTGGACTGACAACCTCTGCTCCCGACCAATCAGTGTGTGCGATCTACGAGACGGTTCCTGTAATGTCGGAAACCGCGTGTACGGCGACAGCATAACAGCTTGTGGGGTACAACATATGAAACGGTACGTCATCGAGGGGCCGACGATCAAAAACACGTCTGAATTAAAAACGTAAATTCAAAGGATTTGAAAGAATGTAAAGACGTGACTCACTCGCATAAGCCCGCTTGTCCGGGCTGGGAATGAGCTCCGCACGCGCTGTCTGTCTGACGGGACCCTTCGTCCTTCTGCTCGATCACACCACACACACCTGACACACACACACACACACACACACACACACACACACACACACACGTGGGAAGAGAGGATTTGTATGTGCGTGTGCATGTGTGTAGTAAGAAGCAGAATGTTTGAGAGAGATATCAGAAGGAAGAGGGGGTGGTGGGATAACGTGAAATTGCACTCGCAAATTTGAAGGTGTTTGTGATTGTTGGAGGAGGTTCGTTTCCTGTACTAATATAGACTCGCAGTCCGAGGGGAAATAATTGAACATTACTTCTAAATGGAGAAAAAGTATTTCATTACACGTTTATTTTTTAACTTTCATCACAGATTAAGTAATTTAACCGCACTGTCTTAGAGCCGAGAGAGAGGAGACCACACCAGTAATGAACCTCGGATTATACACAGAGAGTGAGACACAGGCAGATAGACAGATAGAATGAGACACAGGCAGATAGACAGATAGAATGAGACACAGGCAGATAGAATGAGACACAGGCAGATAGAATGAGACACAGGCAGATAGAATGAGAC
>NC_135229.1:13077635-13257635 GCF_052324685.1 Brachyhypopomus gauderio
GTTGTAATATTTGCCAGAAATACGGTAACCGCTGATGTCTTTCCCGTTTAAAACCATTCAGTGTTCGTGTTTGATTGGAACTATACGGTCCTCCATGAACCACGTGACCTCTGAGCGGCGAGATCACAGAGTGTCGCAACTCTCTCTTTCTACGGCTCTGGTTTATACTTGACGCGCCGCGAGCAGCGGTGAAAATGATGTAATCGCGGTAGCCTCGCGCGCTGTCATTTCGCGAGGTCGTGCACCTCTAGAATTTTGTAACTTAGCGCGCGCCGCAGCGCAATGAACAGTCATGTTTGTAGGGTTCATACACCAACAAGGTGGAATTAAAGCATTTGTACGTCACTTTCAAGGTCCATTTCAATATTTCCCAGCACGTTAAACTTTAATTAAATATTTATACATAGGCCTATACTCGAAATTATTCGCTTTTTTATCACATTATTTAATGGTTGTTTATTTTCAAAACGCCCAATTTTAACTTCACGTTCTCTCATGTTTCGTCCTGGAATTACAAGAGGCTCGTATTTGTTAATGTAATACAAGAGAACGGTTCAGTCAGACAGATATTTGTTTCAAGCATTTTCAAGCACGCGGATAAGGTGTGCGGACTCGCGCGCTACGGTCACTCGCGAAAGTTTAAACCTAGCTTAACACAACGAATCTGGCCAAACACCTGAAGGCACGCATATTTGTACAAAACATTCCAAGAGGTTGGTGATTATTCCCATTTCTAGTATTATAGCATACAAAATTATGTGTCCGATTATGGTATCCTAGCAAATGTCATATTCTTGGTTTAACAGCCGTAAGTGCGACAGCATACAGGGAGAAAAAAAGAGTGATCGTACTACAATGGATCAATCATCTATGAATACTGAACTCTGAACTGAAGTTTTAGTTACTTAGAGTTAAAGTTGTTTAAAGTATACTTAAAATACACTTTTTGCACTAGCTTTTTTTTAACTTCTAAATGTGAATTCCAGAGTGCACTACTATTATTTATGTTAATTTATATTAATGTGCAATTATTTATTTTTCTGTTTTAATGTGGTAGGGACTACACCTTTTATTTATTTGACATTTGTGAAACAAAATACAATATTCATTTGTTTGTTTATAAAAAATAAATAAAAAGCCTTTAAAACAGAAATGAGCACAGTATCTGACTTTGGTATCGAAAATCGTATCGAATTTCAATACTTTTTAAAGTATCGTATCGAAGTTGTAATTCTTAGTATCGTGACAACACTAGTGACTCACTGATGCCGTTGTCCCGCAAGTACCCCGCTAATCCCTGACGCTGGTACTCGGGGTCATTCTCCCGCTTCCACAACTGGAACTGCTCACAGGAGAGACCTGTGTGCTGCGCCTCCCACTATGGAGAGAGAGAGAGAGAGAGAGAGAGAGAGAGAGAGAGAGAGAGAGAGAGAGAGAGAGAGAGAGAGAGAGAGAGAGAGAGAGAGAGAGAGAGAGGAGGGAGGGAGGGAGAGAGAGAGAGAGAGAGAGAGAGAGAGAGAGAGAGAGAGAGGAGGGGGGGGGAGCAATGACGATGAGGAAATGTCAGTGAGCATGGACTACACCGCAGCGTGTGTGAGCGTTCGTTTGTGTGTGTGTGTTGACGTTAACACTCACGGGTTTCTTGCACTGAGCACAGAAGCTGTTCCTGCACTGCAGACAGGTGACCTTGAGCTGATCGCCGTCATAGATAAAACCGTACGAGCACTGCGATGAGAACATAGAGGGGGGTGTGGGGGGGTGTGGGGGGGTGTGGGGGGGTGTGGGGGGTGTGGGGGGGTGTGGGGGGGGGGGGGAGAGATGAAGTGTTGAGTAGAGAGCTGCAGTGTCTCTGTACTCAGCATTCTGAAGGTCACTGTCATTCCTGCTGCAAACCCTTTGAAGTGCTGTCTTATAAATCCTGGCATTAAAGTCGTGCTAGGGAACGGCCCAAATGTCGTGCGCAGGCTTGCCCTTCCCTTCTAAAGGGGGCACCTCGCCTCCAGGGTGGAAGTGCCCCCTCCCCGGGCCTGTACATGCGTAGCCGGACCACTGGGGCCGCCACACGGGCCGCTGCCTTCGGGTCAGTGCCCACTACTGCAGGCCAGAGGCCCCCAGCTCCACGCAACAGTGCAAACAGCTGCTGTGGCTGTCGGAGCCACGTCTGCCACATTACAGTTGTTTAAGGTGAGGAGCGCGAAGCCTGCCTGCTCACGTGAGCGCACGTGTGGGGTGTCCCTGCTAGCTTTACTCACGTGACTGCACCAGAGGAACTTTGGGTCTTTGATCAGGGCCTGTTCGGTCAGCTTCTTGTGAAACAGCTCGTACACATCAGGTTCCAGGCACTCTCTTAGCTTGAGGAACACACACACACACACACACACACACAGGGGTGAGTTTCTCTAAGCAGATGAGGCATTATTTCAAGCATGATTTCTCACAGTTCACTGGACCCAAATCCCTCAGGTCAGCAGGGCAAGCGTCTGTGAACAGCACACGTCATCTGCGCGGTCCTTCCCCGTTTATATGGCCGACGGGTGACGCGTGTGTCTCCCTACCTGAATGTCCAGCGTGGAGAAGTAGCTGTTCAGGTGCTCGGGGTCGTTGATGTCGGGCTCCCAGCACACGGGACACACCATGTCTCGAATGTGCTTGTCCCGCACTGCGATCGTGAAGTGCTGTTTGAAGCAGCCCGAGCAAACCGAGCACTGGCACGATGTCAGGGACTGCATCTGGGGGGGGGGAGAGAAAGGGGGGGAGAGAGAGAGAGAGAGAGAGAGAGAGAGAGAGAGAGAAGGGAGGGAGAGGGAGAGAGAGAGAGAGGGAGAGGGAGGTGGAGAAACAGACAGAGAGATATGTACAGAGAGAGAGTGAGACAGAGGTAGAGAGGCAGAGACAAAGAAAGTACAGAAAGAGGAGGAAAACCCTTCTTTTTCTATTTCTGTGCTCGTGTGTGTGTGTGTGTGTGTGTGTGTGTGTACCTTGCTGTGGGGAAAGACAGACAGGCAGATGGGGCACTCCTTGGTAAGCACACGGCGAATGAAGTCACGGTCATGTGACTCGCGGACGGCCTGGACCACGTCCTCCAGCGTATAGGGGGCGCTGGGGTCACGCAGCAGAGACAGGACCAGTTCACAGCGCCCCCAGCTGGGCAGATCGTACACTGCAAGCAGCCTGCGGCACACGTGCTGGGGTGCAACGTGTTTCGGAGAGGAGGGGGAGTTATGAGAGATGCCAAACGTGAGATCAACTAACAGTTGTATGAGCTCTGAACTAATAATCTACCACAACAAAACGCTGAATATTTGCAACACACTAGAGCTACAGTTGATTAAAGGTGATTTACAGATGTCTGGAAACTCAAAACGCACAACAACCACAACAACAACAACAAACACAGTACAACAAGAAAAACACAAAACCCTGTAATTAACTGAACGGAATACGATGAACGTTTATTTTACTCTAAATTAAATAAATACGGCACAACGATTCTATTGTTAATAATGACTGTTGAGCTAACGAGCTCGTACGTCTGGTCTCTGCACTCTCGGTCACGTTCTGTCTGTAAGGTGCTCGGATCACCTGTTTGTCCGGGTGGTTGATGTCGATGGGGGGCTCGGAGTCCTCACTCCACATGCGCTTGTGGAAGGCCTCCAGCAGGGGGCGCTGCAGTAGCACCAGAGCCCCCCGCACCTCCCCGCCGCTCTGCCTCAAGGCCTCCTCGCAGGTGACCGTGTCGGCAAAGCCCAGGGCGGCCAGCTCCTTCACCTGCACACGCACACGGGTGGATGAGGGGAAACGCAACCCAAGAAGCAGCTGAAACGGAAGAGCCAAAATGGCGGGTGCTCACTTTTGACCTCCGGTCCCTGAGCGCCTGCCTGGCTGCTCGCTCGTTGTCGCCCCCTGCTGTCAACCAAGCCTGCTTGGCCTCTGCGCGGGACAAGGGCACGGCGCCGCCCTTCTGGCCGTCCGGTCCGACGCTCCCGACGGGCAGGCCGGGCCCGGGCTGGGAGGAGGCGGCCATGGCGCAGATCTCGTCCAGCCTGTGGGGCAGCTCGGACCTCAGCCAGGTGCAGGGTGAGCTGCTGCCGGCCACCTGGAGGCTGGTGTAGACCTCCTCCGGGCTCACGCCCTTCATCTCGCCCTCCTGAGGAAGGAGAACGGAACTGAAAACGGACCGGGAAGCTCACGCGATTCGGCGCGAGAGACGAAGGCGCCTCGAAACCCTGCGGCAAAGCGCCACGGTGAAACAAACCCGTACGCGGATCAGCTGTATCAGTTTGAGTCCTTCCTCCCGCATCAGCCGCTGCCTCTTGGCCTCTGGGTCCTCCGTGGGCGGGGCTCTCGCTTTGGTCGGCACCGACGCGATCTCCTTGACCGGGGAGGGCTGCAGGGGTTTGGATGGGGAGTGGGCGAGGTCCGACCTGGGGAGGTCGCACATCTCGCAGACGGAGGACGGCGAGTGGTTGGCGTACGTGCAGAACTGACACACCCACTGAGCGAGGGAAGGAACGGCAAACAAAAAGCACGTCAAGTTGAAAAAGCGACTTTTCTGACGTTTTGTCACACGAGTTAATGAAAATTACCGATACGCCCAGCACAGTGTCTCTTGCCTCTGAGCGTACGTGGCTGTACCTGGCTGCCTGGTGGCCCCGTGGCGGGTGGGGTGGGTCGTGACGGGGTGACAGGAGGACGTGTGGCCAGACGGGGGCGCTCACACACCTCACACAGGATGCTGCTGCCGGCATTCACCACGGTGCAGCTCTTGCATTGCCACTCTGGAGAGACGGAGAAATGGCTGACGCCGGGCCCGTCGGGCGACAGTAACACTCCGAATCGCAAATTCGACACTCAACCTGGTCTGGTTTTTCTGGTCATCAAGAAAGAAATGCCGAAACAGAGGGGGAAAAGGGCCCTGAAACTGCTTACGTGATTATAGAGTTGCTTTTATCCAGAGCAACTTGCATATTTATCCAGAGCAGCGCACATTCCGTCATATCAGTATGACGTGCGCTCCCTGCTCTACCTTGACAGGTGACCTACAAGAGCTTCGCGATGATCTGAACTGGACCTGACGGTGACAGAAGGGTCTTATGAGAACAGCCCAACTTCTAACAGACTCCCTGACTGGACTCACTTGCTCCCCCCGGTGGACGTGAGGTCCATTAGGGAGCTTTAAAGTGTTCGGTTTCACACTGCACAGCAGGGGTTTATTTGAAGAGCTCATTTCGGCTCTGACGCTCACAAACACGCGATATTGAGTTTATCTGAAAAAAAAATGGCATACAGAAAACACAGCACAAAAAATGCAGACGAGCGCTTCACATTAAAGCCTCACCAGTTATGGTAGTGGGCTGTAGTGGTTCCTCCTGGACAGAGGGGGCGGCAGAGGCCAAACGGGGCCGCTCGCAGGTCTCACACAGCACCTGCTGCAGCGAGTTCACCGTCGTGCAGTACGAACACTGCCACGTGGCCAGAGACGCGCTGCAAAGGCATCGTGGGAGAGTTGGCGTCAGAGACGGGATACGCCCGGGGTTTGGGCGGGCGTTGAGCGGAAACACACCCACCTGGGCGTGTCGGAGGGCCGCGTGGGGTCCACGGAGAGCCTGGCGTGGGTGGAGCGCCCTGGGTGCGAGTGGTAGAGTCGGTCGCATTCGGTACACAGGCGCTGCACGCACGTGTTGCAGTGGGTCGACACGGGGCAGATCCCACATATGCCGCAGTTATCTGCAGAAACGGCTGGAAGACCCGTGTGGGGAGTGTGAGCAACACCTGTTAGGACACACCGTGAATGCGTTCGTGCGCATGTGAGGTAGGCTGGGGGGGCTCACCTGTGAGCTTGGCTGGGGGGAGGGAGGGTAGTGCGTGGAGCCCTTTGGCCTGGGAGACAGAGACGTCAGACAGGGGCTGCTTTTCCCACGCTCTCTGACTAGCTGGAGACACCACTACCGAATCCGAACCGATTTCTTTGTCGTCCTCCTGGGTCGATTACGTAAGGAACAGAGAGCGACATCAGGAAGGATCTTTTATTTTGTTTTTTAACAGCACCAAACCAGAGATGATAAAGGAGCTCGAGAGGCCGGTACCTTGTGTGTGAGGGAGGGGACGATCCTCTCAAAGAACTCGGGGTGAGGGTGGGCGCTCTGCGTTAAACACGTCACATTAGCCCACGGGTCCGGACTCCTCATCTCAGGATTAAGACAGCAGACATGAGCCGTAACTGACCTTGAGAAGCATGTCCAGTTCCATGCGTAGGGTCATGACCTCCAGGGTCACCGACGCCACCTTCGCAATGTCCGGCTCCACGACGTCGTCGGGGAAACTAAGGCCATCTGGCTGCTGATTGGTGTAACCGTAAAGACACAGTACAGCACGCCCACCCTGGAAGAGAACAAAACCGATCTAAATATGCCTTACAAGTCCAACAGTGTCTCTGATTATAAGACTATACAATACTGAACCGGCTTCACACAAGTCGGACAAGGTAAAGAGTGCTTTTGTTTTGTGATTTAATAAAAGATTCCCTGCTGGTATAATAGTCCATGAGCTTTAAATGATAACCAGGTCTGAACGTAGCTCTTTCCGTAATCCAGCTCATCTTGGCTTGAACCTTCGCTGGAGTGCCACAAGCCACTGCCACGCCACATACAGCCCTGACGCAAGCAACGTCCCGTAGGCAGGGCTGTCTTCTACAGCTTCAGGCATGACTCACATGAATAGCGTCCACCGTAGCCCTGAACACCGGGTTGTTGTGTTTCACCGTGCGCCAGTATTTGGGCCTGTTTGAGCTCGTCAGGTTGGAGCCATACTTCTCCAAGATATTGAGAGCTGTTGACAGTCTCTGCAAGGAGCCCAGCGTCTGATACCAAGAGAAGACAAAAAAAAAACGTGTCGTTAATCACCGTGAATCCAACCTTGACGTCCTTAACAGCGATATGAAAGCCTCACCTCTTTTCTGCTCCTCCCGCCGCTGTTTTCCGTCACCATGGTCTCGGCGGCGATGTGCCGGTACTTGGCTGCGGGGGGGAGAGGGACGTTGGCCATGGTGGACACTCCGGCCCGTATCTCGTGTGCTGAGCCCGGCATGGATAAACTCAGCTCGGCCTGGCCCCTCACCTCCTCCAGCTGGTCCAACAGCGTGGCCATGGCTTTAAAAAAAACACATCAACACCGCAATACTGACTGACTGTATCTGTAAACACGTGTTGTGACGTTAGATGCTCGGCGTGGCTGATTTATTGACTTTCTATGCAGTTTCAGAGTAATTCAGTCAGTTAGAGATGGACAACCTACAAACTCACTCACTACCACAGTGAAGGGACATTCAGGTCTGGCCTTGGAAAGAAGTTAAAAGAGTGTTTTAGCTCACTAGTCTGTTCTTATATAAGGAGTAGCCTGTGTGATGGTGAAACAGAGGAATATAAACAGGTAAATAAACAGGCAAACAGGTAAATAAACAGATAAACGGGTAAATAAACAGGTAGATAAACATGTAAATAAACAGGTAAACAAATGGTTTTAATGGCCTGACAGCTCCACTACAGGCTGCGTGTAATCACCTCACACCACTAACCAGCCAAGCAAACTCGTGTGTTTTCGGTGTTTATTCGCCGTACATTCGCACATTAGCTTGATATAATAATATTAATAGTATTATTAGTAATAATGCGACAGTTTTGTTACATTCACCAGTTCAGTTCCGCATTCATCACCGTCCTAATGTCGACTACGTGTTTACAGCGAACTGAAACCGAAACCGGCGGATAACGTCCAATAAAACTACCTCGCCAGGCCTGAGGACGCGAATATTAGTGTCGACACGGTGAAATACTCGTGTGGTGAAATACTCGTGTGGAAAAATACTCGTGTTGGGCTCTGGTGTTGGGATACTCACTGAGAACGGGCGCTAGCTGGTTAGCAGTGTTGCGGTGGTACGGTGGCCGGGAAGCTGAGTGACGGCCACACGCTCAGTGCTGCCACCTGCTGGAGCGAAGACGTTCGCGCGTTGGGTCCCGTTTGCGTGGGAACCTGCGTGGCAGACTTTTGTTGACCTATTACAGACCTGACTTAGTTATTTATTAGTTAAATAAGGTGTGGTAAGGTGAGTCTTGGTCCTCCCGAGGTTTCTTCCTAATCCCCACCATCATAGGGAGTTTTTCCTCGCCATTGTCACCTTTGGCTTGCTCATTAGGGATCTGGAACAATACGATTGCTTTGTGACAATGTGTTGTAAAAAGCGCTGTATAAATAAATTTGACTTTGACTTTGACAATACGCCAATGTTAAAACATGTTAATCTGACAAGGACTTGTCACTAATGCTGTCCCACCTGGGATCTGTTGGAGACACTGCTGCGATACCACTAATACCACTGGGACAACTGGGCTACCCTCTCACATCCCCAAACCTCAAACATCTATAGGATTTATAGAGAATGGTCTGAAAAAGAGAAAAGATCCAGTGAGTGGCAGTTCTATATATATATATATATATATATATATATATATATATATATATATACAGTTGTGATCAAATTTATTCAACCCCCACCGAAATAAAGTGTTTTGGCCAGTTTGACATTGATTTTGATCATTTCAGTCATCTTATTTACAATTAAATCAAAGAGGCACTTATAAATTAGACAAACATAACATAATATTTATGATGGAATAACCACAAATGTCTTTACTGTGCTCACATCATTATCAGTTTTATTCAACCCCCTAGTGACATTATTTTTTAGTACTTAGTACAACATCCTTTTCCAGTTATGACAGCTTTCAAGCGTGAAGCATAGCTTGACACAAGTGTCTTGCAGCGACCTATGGGTATCTTAGCCCATTCTTCATGGGCAAAAGCCTCCAGTTCAGTCACATTCTTAGGCTTGCGCACTGCAACTGCCTTCTTTAGGTCCCACCAGAGGTTCTCAATTGGATTTAAGTCTGGTGATTGCGATGGCCACTCTAGAATGTTCCAGCCTTTCATGTTCAACCATGCTCTAGTGGACTTGGATGTGTGCTTCGGATCATTGTCCTGTTGGAAGGTCCAACGTCTCCCAAGCCGCAGGTTTGTGACTGACTCCATCACATTTTCCTCCAAGATCTCCTGGTACTGAAGGGAATTCATGGTACCCTGCACACGTTGAAGCTTTCCTGTACCATTAGAAGCAAAACAGCCCCAAAGCATAATTGACCCCCCGCCATGCTTCACAGTAGGCAAGGTGTTCTTTTGTTCATAAGCCTGGTTCTTCCTTCTCCAAACATAGCGCTGGTCCATTGTCCCAAACAGTTCTAATTTAGTTTCCAAAACCTGTTCCAAAACCTTTGTGGCTTGTCCACATGACTTTTGGCATACTGCAGTCGACTTTTCTTGTTCTTTGGAGTCAGCAAGGGGTGCGTCTGGGCATTCTGGCATGGAGGTCTTCGTTATGCAGTGCGCGCCTTATTGTCTGAGCTGAAACTTCAGTGCCCACATCTGACAGGTCTTTTTTCAGTTCCTTAGCAGTCACGCGGGGATTTTTCTCCACATTACGCTTCAGGTAGCGCACAGCAGTCGCGGTCAGGATCTTCTTTCTGCCACGACCAGGTAACGTTTCCACTGTGCCCTTTAACTTGAACTTGCGAATGATACTTCCGATAGTGTCTCTTGGAATATTTAACAACTTCGCAATCTTTTTATATCCATTGCCATTCTTGTGAAGAGCAATAACCTCTTCTCTTGTCTTCTGGGACCATTCTCTTGCCTTCACCATGCTTGGAAACACACCAGTAGATGTCTAGAAGGAGCTGAGTATCACAGTCCTTTTAAATCTGCCTAATTGGTGCTTATCATGCTTGACTGCTGCTCGTTGACATCCACAGATGTTTTCAATACCTGATGGAAAACACTGGAATGAACCTCTGTTCTTAGGAGTGGTAGTCGTAAAGGGGTTGAATAATTGCGTCAATGAAGAAATCACAAAAAGGCCATTTAATACTTTATGACAAAAAAAATTGATGCTATCTTAGTTGCATTTAGTTCTTTAACAAGTCCTTGTAAGATTTCATTATGAACACAATTACAAATGTGCACTGAATTTCATAAAACCCTTCGCAGCATTGGGGGTTGAATAAATTTGATCACAACTGTATATATATATATATATATATATATATATATATATATATATATATAGATTTTTTTCTCTTTTTCAGACCATTCTCTCTCTCTCTCTCTCTCTCTATATATATATATATATATATATAATATTTATATATATATATATATATATATATATATATATATATATATATATATATATATATATATATATGCACTGAAACTGTGAAGCAGTTATGGATGGTGCGCTGTAACTGTGAAGCAACGTAGTAATGTCAGTGCTGCTCTGTATAAGAAAGCAGTATGATCATTTAATTCCTCTGAATGTCTTTTGTCCAGGCCACAATAGCTTTTATCAGCAGGTTTCCACTAGCACCATTACATGTGGGAAGAGCATCATGGCTGTCTTTATTAACGTGAGCATATAGGCTTCAACTGGGCCTTAAGTAACATTAATAGAGTTATTGTTCATTATAATGAGGTTCCTTGTATAATTCTAGACCTTTGGACGGTACAGATTTCTCCACAGAAATCAATGCCAAATCATTAAGAATGGTGAATGCTTCATTGTGGTTTACACAGACAGGTGCGGTAGGGTTAATGTTGGTGGAGTCTGCCTTAGCTGCTAATCTGGAGATTGCAGAGTCCAGACGTTCGCAAACTCGTCCACACCTCCATGAGCAGTGAGATATGAAGTGCTTCATCAGAAGAAGACTCCAGTGTTCCAGTGTCCAGGGTAACTGCAGTGTTCCGGTGTCTAGGGTAACTGCAGTGTTCCGGTGTCCAGGGTAACTGCAGTGTTCCGGTGTCTAGGGTAACTGCAGTGTTCCGGTGTCCAGGGTAACTGCAGTGTTCCAGTGTCCAGGCTAACTCCAGTGTTCCAGTGTCTAGGGTAACTGCAGTGTTCCGGTGTCCAGGGTAACTGCAGTGTTCCAGTGTCTAGGGTAACTGCAGTGTTCCGGTGTCCAGGGTAACTGCAGTGTTCCGGTGTCCAGGGTAACTGCAGTGTTCCAGTGTCCAGGCTAACTGCAGTGTTCCAGTGTCCAGGGTAACTGCAGTATTCTGTACTTTTTTACTGTAAAAAAGAGCTTGCACAACTTAGGAAGAACTTCACTCAAAATGTCCTGTTTCCCTGTCAACCTGGCATCCTACACTCCAATTCTGTAGGATTTCTATACATTGTGCTTATTGCTGAATTCATATCACACATATAATGTGTGATGGTAGCTTGTCATTAGGTTTGGAGAGACTGGTTTAGTCCTGATCACAGGCAGCAAGACCACAACAAACGTCAGTATTCTTAGACTCCCATCCCCTGTACACACACACACACACACACACACACACACACGTACACACACACACGTACACACGTACACACACACACACACAGATGTTTTGTCTTAAACACTTTTACCTGCTCTGCGCAGTCTATTTTAAGGCCCGTGAATCACACACTGACAGGTCTAGAACAATCACACACTGACAGGTCTAAAACAATCACACACTGACAGGTCTAAAACAATCACACACTGACAGGTCTAGAACAATCACACACTGACAGGTCTAGAACAGTCACACACTGACAGGTCTAGAACAATCACACACTGACAGGTCTAGAACAATCACACACTGACAGGTCTAAAACAATCACGCACTGACAGGTCTAGAACAATCACACACTGACAGGTCTAGAACAATCACACACTGACAGGTCTAAAACAATCACACACTGACAGGTCTAGAACAATCACACACTGACAGGTCTAAAACAATCACACACTGACAGGTCTAGAACAGTTGCCAGAAACAGAATGTGAGCCTTTATATAAAACTGGGATTAGTACATGAATGACTCATAAATGTGATCTGGTCTTCTCTTAAGTCATAACGATTTAACCAACCAGGGTAATTAATAAAAACAGTATGTTAGGTCAGTGAAAATGACCTCTTTCAAAGAGACTGACCAAGCTGTCCATTCCAGTTGTATTTATAAAACACATAACAGCAATTCTATAATTTTGTTGTGCTCTGTGCTGTATATCTGGAGGTGTATTCCAGAAAGCGGGTTTAGCGACTAACCCATATCTCAGAGTTTGTGGAAACTGAAGGTTTTCCGTTCCAAAAAAACAAGCTCAGAGTGTATTTTTGTTGCTATGGCAATATATGATGTGAAGCTATATTGTAATCTAGAAATGTTTACTGTACACAAACCAGAGTTTATCATCAGGGTTTTTTCCTACTGTAAGCTTTAAACAGAGGGCGATGAACATGGATGTGCTGGACCAGGCTAATGTTCCTTCACATGCACCTAAGAATCATGAAGGACACCTACTTCAACTTAAGGCTGTAATGTCTTTTATCATTTTGTTTACACGTATGGTCTAAGGACATCTATAAAGAGATCCTCACTGCACACAGCCTCCCTCATAGTCTGCTGTGCAATTTTAGAAGTTGTCAAGCAAGTATTTCTTTAAGACTGAATAAATAGTTTTTGTCATACATGGTATTCAAACGTATATGAAGTACCTGACATCATCCGCTCATTTTCTACTTCTACCGAACAGTGATGTAAGATACTCAATATACTCAATATACTCAAATATACTCAAGATCATCTTTGGCAGATCATGTGGCAATTAACACTCTACCTCTAAAGCACATATAAAACTAACACATTCAACCCAAACTGAAGAGCAGAAACCTGCAAAATGCATGATTCTCTCTCTCTCTCTCTCTGTTCTGCGAAATCATCATCATTTTTTCCCTATGCCCCCTAAATGTTGGCTTGCCTGATGCCTATATATCAGGTCAAGTTAGGATCATTCAGAGTTCAAAGTTAAGTTTGTTAAACCAGCCTTCTGGAATACCACCCTGATCAAAAGAGATTTTAGAGGCTTTTTTTTTTTTTACTGATTTGGTACTTAGACACACAGTTGTGATTACAAGTCCACAAGTAAATGGAAAACCACATAGTGTGATCTACAATTACACAAGGACGAAATGCACATTTGATATAGCATATCAAATCAATATTGTCCTACATCTTACACTCAATAACATCTGTGTTCATACATCTACCATAAAGAACATCATATTTTGTGATCCAATGAGTCAAAAATCGAGGTTTCTGGTAAATTACCTACATTTTTGCCTCAAGCAGTTTATAAGGGTTCTGGCCTGTATGGCTTCATCACTGCCTGGATGGATGGCAAAATGTTTTCATATTAACATATACATCCTAGCTATATATATATATATATATATATATATATATATACACACACAGTTCCTAAGAGCATGAGAAAATTCTACATCAAAACACGTGAGCGTCTTATCTAAATCTCAAAAAGCTAGGATCATTCAGCATCCTTACACAAACTCAAGAAATACAGCAACGACGTAGTGGCTCAAATAAAAAAAAGTCAGTATTTTAGTTTGGCAGAAATCCTGCAGTCGGTACGTTTGAAGCTGGGAGCGAAAGCGAGTCGTTCATGACAGGCACCAGATTTTACAACCAGTGGGTACGAAGACAGTTTAGTTGAAGCAATCAATAAAGATAAAACTAGAGTTACTCTGACATGTTCATAAACTTTACACACCCATCACTGACGAATTGTTTAAACCATGTGTTCACAGTTTTGTTTGGTTTAATTAAAACCGTCCATAGTTTCATTACGACTGAACTGGTGAGACCAATTTTAGGTTCCATTAATTAATATAATGTAAACTCTCCTGCAAGTGTAATGACTAGCCAAACAAACAAACGTTATTGCCTTGCTAATAGCATGGCAGCACACATCCACACACGTTGCGGCAAATGTTGGCACCTTTGAGTTAATGCGAGCTTGCGTTATTTTATGTGACAAAAATGGTCTTCAAGGTTTAGTGGGTTTTAACTCACCCCGCAATTAACAGGGACACTAATTAGGCTAATGGTCAATTGGGTAGTCCAGATTTGAGACGTGTGAATCTAGATTTTAAGATGGCACACACCTGTTGGCTATAGACCAAATATCCTCCGTGGAGTTTATAAATCTGAAGGGTTGCAGCGTTTGAAGCAGCGTGTTTTGTTCTTAATTAGTGCACTTGTATTTCCACTGTGGCACGTTTCACATTTAAGGTTGGCGTTTCACTTTTCTCCCTACCGTACTATTTAAAGCGTATTATTACTGACAAAATATTGCTCATGTTTTTTGCTCTGATGTTTTTCTTTTGTAGTCTTGCATTGTTTTGTATCGTGTGTTGTCCCTTCACTTTAAATGGAAGGTGAGCGTTTTACTGAACGGACCTACAATCGTTTAAAAGTATAATCTTTTGTTTTTATCAAACATGGAAAAACGTTCTTCCTTTCTGCTTTTTTTTAGACGTTAATCCTTCACAATCGACAGAAGTTGAGCAACCACACCAGTCAGCTAATCACAACAGACCATTTTTCTATGTTCAACCACCATCTCAACCTTATTTAATGTACCAGTGGCCTGTAGATCCGTTTGGACAGTATGGCTTCCCAGGGCCAGGTAAGGTAATTTTCATTGATCGTTTTATTCATGGTTTTGCATCAACCTGATGCCAAACTTTCGTTTTCTTTTCCTCAGCGTTCCCCTTTGGCCGTCCCTACATGCCTCCGTATCAGTACATGCAGTATCCTGGTTACGTGGTCCCACATGCTCCCATGCAACCCACCGACTACAGGCGAATGGCTCCCTTCTTCCCTTCCGTCTCCTCCTACGACCTGCGTTTCCGTCAGCACTTCCAGCAGATGAGCGTCCATCGGGAGACCATCTCTTCCGGGGCGCAGACGGAGTCTGGGGGTCCGGTCAGTAAGGTCAACCTCCATGTGCTCCAGGCCTCTGAGAAGTCCAGCCCCGGAAAAGATTCGGACGCGGTGGTCGCCTCGACCCCGGTCGTGATTTCCCACGCTCACGAGGTGGAGAAGTTGAACTGCGGTGAGGGGAAGCTGGAGTCGGAGGTGGTTACTCGGCCCACCGAGGTGAAGCCGGACGATGCGTTGAGGCCGGCGAACTTCAACGACTCTGCCGTTTATGACGCGGGGTCCAGCTTGGGCCGGCTGGAGGAGTGCGTGCTCTCGGACGTTCTGCCTCTGGACAGCTCCTCCATCCATGAGGAGAACCTGACTGGAGTCAAGGACGACTTTCGTGACGTAGAGAAGCTGTCTTCCCCCAGGCAGAAGATGGCCACCGACAACATCTGCGCCGTTCCTGGTGATGGAGGCGAAAGTGGTTGGGGTTCAGCGGAGGTCCGAGATTCCGAGTCTCACGTTTCTGCCGTCAATGAGAAATCTGATTCCTGTGACGCTAAGCCTCCTGATCTTGCTCAGCAGGTAGAGGATTTGCATCTCAAGTCCCCAGAACCTTTAGTGCCGGCGTCAGCCGACTATGACCTGGCTTATCAAATCCTCCGCTTGCCCTGCAACAAGACCACCACTGGCCTGGTGCTTCAGAAGGAGATCGACCCAATGTTGTATCTGGATTCAGCGCCAACTGTCCTGCCTTCTAGAAGATTCTCGTTTGGTAGCTCCTACCCCTACAGTTACTACCCCCAGGTGGCCCAAGAGCGGCAGAGTGTACTCAGTCCTTCTCTAGATGAGCTCTCCTCCAGGGATGAGATGTTCTCCACTGATGTTGAAGACGATATGATGTCCGGGCGCGTGTACGTGGGTGGTGACGAACTGGCTGTAACCGGTACTGTTCCCACTCCCTCCCACAAGGAGTGCGGAGACGAGGCGTGTTCGGCCTGCGCCAAGATGTGCGCGTGCTGTGGGGCAAGCCTGGAAGATGAAGATGAAGAGGAGGACGAGGAGGATGTCTTGCTCCCTGAGCACTGTGGCGACGTGGAAGGGGTCCAGGAAACGTCTCACCATGGATGCGACTGTGACCTGGAAGAAGAGGGACTGGGCACGTGCGAGACCCGAAAGGCTGCGGCACGGCTGTATCTTTCAAGGCCCATGCTGCCACCTGGTGGTCGGCAGGCCAAGAATAAAACCAGGAAGGTGCCAGATGGGGTGGAGATGAGTGACCAGGAGCGAGGTCACATTGAGGAGCTCCACGGTGCTGCTAAAGTAGAACGGCTCAAGGTCAAAGGGCAAAAGGGTTCCCACCCTAGATCTTGTGTTGGTAAATGGTTTTTCCTTTTGCTGTCCGTGCTCTGCTTAGCTTGATGGACGAGATGGTGAAGGGTTTCTTTATTGTAGCTTGGGTTACATTTTTTATTATAAATGTTAATGGCTGTTGAAGATGCTCATGAATGTCTTATTTTAAGAACGTCAATGGAGAGATGATCAACCAGGAGACTTGATGGAGAAGGAAGTCTGGACCAGCAGTGGTAGCAAACGGAGGTCAAGGTCCTGTAGGCCCACCAATGGTTTTCAAGAAAAAGGTGGGTAGTCATTTGGCTTTTCCAGCCTGTGGTGAGGTTTGCTGGGATCTTCTGCGTCATTTTATTCAGTGTCTGGGCTACAGTGGTATGTATCTTAATCCTTCAGTTGAACGATATTTAGTTCATTAAATGTGCTTGTAGATCATCTTTTGGTGAACGTGTTCCGATGCTCATTACTTTTGCAACTTTGACAAGCTATGCAGGCTTCAACATATAACGGTGTTAAAGTACTTAGAAATGAGCTCCGTTTGTACATTAAGAACATGGAGTGTTGCCTTGCGTTTAAAGGGAGACCTGCACAAAGAAGGCCTTCCGGGAAGATGTTCATTCATCAGAGGTCCAGGAGAAATGAGTATGATGACAATGAAGAGGCAGATGCTTCCTACTGCCAAAGGGGAAGAGGTAAGGACTTCTTAAGGACCTCGCAGTTGCTACTAATGTATTTGAATAATGACTGGACTCTTTCCTTACCAGGATCTACGAAAAGAAGAGGCACAAGATACTAAAACAGATGTACACTGCTATAAGACTTATGTATAACCCTAAAATTTAAAATGCACTATCGCACTACAGAATGCATGAAATGCATGCACATGATGGACACGGGTGTTTAGGTGGACTGAAGTTGGACAGCCTTGTTGCAGAGGACTACATTTCCCATGCTCACACTGCTAATTGAGTGCTGTGCATTCATCTTAATCCTGTCTGAGGATGATGTCACTGGACTATGCCTTGCCCCCCCCCCCCCCCCCCCCCCCCCCCCCCCCCCCCTTACCCATGTGCTATCGTGCCTGGATCCGGGAGGTGTGGACCCAGGCCAATGTCTGAGGAGGGGGGTGGGCTCTGCTTGCCTTCAAGGTGTTGTCCACTGAAATCATTGTCTGAACTTTAAAGCTGGGCATTGGAAATGCAGCCGACTCTCGGAAGGCTCAGAAGAGAAAGTGGACACTCGGACAGTCTGACTGAGCCTGGTCCAGACGTCTTTTATTGTTCAAACCGTTTTAAAACTTGTAATGTAACGCTGATGTGCAGATAATCTGTTTACTTGCACAACGGTGATTAAATTATTTTGCATTGCACGTGAGCTTTGTTTTATTTGGCTTTGGGAACGGTTTAGTTAATTTAAGATGCACTAAAGGCCAGGCGAGCTTCAGAGAGCTGCTGGCTCTCATATCACCATCTGTCTAGTAATTGGACAAAAGCAGTTATTAAAACCTGATCACTCTGTATTTCCTGTAGATGGCTCAAAACTTGACCAGCATTCATTGTTTAACAAACTGCCACTTTTGTGCCATTTATCTTGGCGGTAACATTTTGTGCTGAGGCGTGTTTTGAAGGCACCAGGCTGCAGCCTACCTGGTGTTTTTAAAGGGGTAGTTAATTCTGTGCCTACCGTGTAGACTTCAGTTCTGAATGCTGAGTCTTGCATTCAGCTGCTGTCTGTGCTGAATAATCACTGGTGTCATGGTGTGATGCATGTCTGTTTTGCGGGTATTAATATAGCCCTTGTGCTGGTTTGTGGTGAACTCCATATGAAGTGTTCCTGCACCATGGTAATAATCCCACAGCATCCAAGCTGCAGGGAAGAGGGAAGTGTGTAACCCCAATGAAATGAAAGAAGTGATTGGTCATTTTGGAGGTATTATCAATGCTTGATGTCAAAATGGTAACTCGCATCATGGAAAGAAACGTCATTCCTCAAAATGTACCGCCTTTCCTCAGTCCAAAAGCACATTTGCATCAAGTTGAAGGTGTAAACAATAAATTACCTGCATGACAGCACCCAAAATACCAGACCCCTGTGACTGGCTGTCGGCGTGTCATGTTTCTGCAGTATGGGGTGTGTAGCTTTGACATCTAGACTCAGTGTTTGACTGTTTCCACTAAATATAATCCTTTTTTTTGTTTGTTTCAAGGTCTCTTAAAGAGAGCCAGATATCATGTTATGCGATTAAGTTACTGGGCTAAAATAAAATGTTGGACAGATGATTAACTGCAGCACTAATTTTAGTTATTTTAGAATGCATATACATATGTACAGGCTCACTGTATGCAACACACCTGGCAAACTCCTCAACATAATCCAAATATACAATTGCCAAAATAGATTTGTTTTGGCCTGCCGGGTCAACTAAATGTCAGAGCGACATATGCAAATACATATTCGGACAACCGCAATATCAGGCTGGGTACAAAGTCACTGAAAATAGGAGTTATTACAATCTACGTCATTACAATGTCTTCAAGCTGCCACACACTGACACAATTAAGACGAACAGTTCCAGATGTCCGACCCGGTACGAGTGGGTTCGAGGTTCCGCTCCTTCCTGAAAGCTCGGGGTGTTTATGGGCTTTGGAGGGTTCCCATTGGCCCGGGTGGTATTGGGTATTAAGTCTATTGGCTCCGGCTGTTGGTCATTGGCTGCGTGGCGGAGGGTGTGCAGCGCGAGACGCCTGCAGAACTGTCAAAACACTAGCGCGCGCTGGAGCAACGTGAGAACCACCCGCGCGCCTAAAGTGCAGAATCCGTTGTGCACGACATCCCTGTGTGAAACCAGGTAAGTCGACACCCTAAACACTTCTAGAAGCTTTCTGTTTTATTTCGGTCTGCAATAAGTTCGGCAACTTTTAGGCATTTTATTGAATCTTTTATAAAAAAATGTACATCACTAATGCATAGGCAATTGTCTAACATGAAATACACGGTTAAGGTCGTTTGCGTTGC
Source organism: Brachyhypopomus gauderio (assembly GCF_052324685.1). NCBI lineage: Eukaryota > Metazoa > Chordata > Actinopteri > Gymnotiformes > Hypopomidae > Brachyhypopomus > Brachyhypopomus gauderio. The sequence continues at coordinate 13,096,858 of NC_135229.1, forward strand.
AGAAATGTACTATTTGTGATATGCGTGTCCCACTACCTTGTCAACAACTATTACTTCCTATCCTCTTTCCTGTTACATAAGCACAATAGAAACAGAGTTTTAAACGTATCGCATGTTGTGGGCTATTTAAATACGTTTACCTTTACTAAAATGAACGGTCTCTATTAAAACTGTATGTAAATGTGCAGAGCTACTTTTTCTGCCTCTCCGGTTTCGGTGTGGGGCCAAACCGTTTATGTCGGAGGAAAAGCAAACACTGCGTGTAATTCTTTACTCAGCGTGATGTAGACTTGCTCCAAACACAGATTACAAATCTCGGTCGTATAACTCGACAGCAGAAAGCTGATTTTACGCGTTTATTGTTTGGTTGATATCCGAATCCATGCAGTGGGACGCGTTTTTATTACAGAGTAGGACTTTGCACTTTCAGCTCGGTTTGCAGCGAACAACCAATTTTATATATTTATTTATTTAGTTAAATGTGGGCTGTTTCTATATAAAAACAGCATGGCATGATACAACTTGACCAACGGGACGAACCTGGAAATGCTTTCATGTTGATAGAAGAATGCATGCCTGCTGGCTAAAACTGCTTTCGGTTTAACCCCTATCAGTATATTTCTACACTTGTAAACATGCAATCCTAACGCCACTTCAATGGAGGTGTTGTATCAGTTGTGTCTGTCCAGTGGATGCGTCCTTGGGTTCGTAAATTCCTAAGTAATGAACTTATCTCAAATGATCAGATGTTGACTGATGGGTTTGGCAGTCTGTCCACTATGATCAGACCTTCTTTTGTTTATTGATTGTAATGACTGATGTTGTGGTCGCAGGACAAACGGGGAGACCCGATATCTTGGAGATTGATGCAACCTCGGTCGATGATGAACACTTGATAACAAAGGCATCCCCCCTTTATTTATTTATGTCCGACGAGCCTCCTCGCGTCTCTTTGTTTTGAAACCTTGATGCTCGGCGTGGAGAGAGGCGCGTGCGTCCTCGTCCAGCTCGCGAGCTCTCCCCCCTTTAACGTTGTTACACACCCGCGTCCACGAGGACACGCACGAGCGCACCCCTGTCGGTTCGCTTGTCGCTCGAGGACACGCGCGTGCTCAGCGACTTTCCCCCTCCGTTTCGCTGCACCCTGTTGACTAACGTCCTGCGGATTCATTTGTACGACCGATGGGCTGTTCTAACACATAGCTGATGCCCTGCTAGCTGTTTTACCGTCTACATCACCAACCTTCTATTAGGATGAAGAATAACACACGATACAGTAGAATGCCCTCACCCCACACCACCAGAAACCCCCCTTTTGCAAATTACACTGTGCTCCGTTATTTAAACAAGGCCAAATAATGCAACGTGACGCCAGTTATGCATTTTAAGAGTCAATTAATAGAGTAATTCCACGGTGAATGCGTTTCATTAGCCACGTGTCTGATGTTTGCTGCTTTGAGATGGAGGGGGGGAAATTAGCATAATGTGAAACGCTGTGGAGTGTTCCTGGAGCAGTCTGGGATGACGGGCCTTGGGTGAGGAAAGATATTGTGTTAAACAATGTCTGCCTTACTCAGCATAAAAGGAGAAATGTGGGTAGAAAAGAGGTAACTCCAAGGTCATTTAGTTAAGGTAACACTCTGATTTAGAATAATTTAGTAAGTTTATCCACATGACACTCAACAGACTGGTTATTCCTCCTGTTTTGTGTACAGTATCAAGAGTGCAGCTCCGTAGAGTGACCAGAAAATATGTACTTTGAATATCACCACAAAAGGCTCTCTGCCTTTCCCAGTGCTACGTAAAAAAAAAAAGCTGATCTGAATGAAATCAGATTCATTTGTTTTCGTTAAACCTCGTTTGCTTGTAAGTTGGGTCTTACTTGGTGATGTTTGCTCTGCCACGTTCTAAATGAAAGATCTCCACGAGGAGAGGAGAATTTCCGCTTTCTTACACAATGTGCGTCTAATAACCAGCTGACTCCCCGGGGGAATCTGTCCATTTATGAGACAATCAAAGGCTTAATTACATTATTAATTACTTTTCTCCCAGGGGATGGGAGCAGAATAATTGTTGATGAAGAGCTACTCAGATGGTTCAGTCCCTCAAGAGAAGAATCCAATTTATGAGCCATGTTGTTAACAAAACAAGTCTTTCATCTTGCATTATGTCACAGGTACTTAGACTGCTGTAGAGTGAATGCAACATGCAGTCTATCCAATATAATAATACGCCTGAGTGTGTGTAGGTGGAAACGTGTCATTTTCTGCCAGGCAACCATGTGAAGTGACCGGTGACGTCATAGTCTCGTACTTGTATTGCTCATGGACTTCGTTTTGCATGAAGAATTGTCCTGTCTCGACAAGAATTAAATCCAGCAATTAACTCCACAATAGCCGTGTTGTGCCTCAAGCCAACACGTCCCCTCAGATAAGTCGTGAAACGGGCCTTGAGCGGTTTCACCTGCAGAAGCCAGGTCGTGGTCCACATTGGACATGTGCATTCTGACACTGTGACGTCACCACTTTTTCTGTGTCAAAGTGTGTTTTCCAACTGTTGCAGAACTAGTTCAGGATAAAACATTCATAGACCAATCAGATGCGTTCGTATTTGTGTGGCAGAGTCTCACCGTTTGGTGCATGCTGGGCCTATTTCAAGGCTCGTTTTAAGGTCCCTTTCTCTCACTACCTTGGAAACCTCTTCTTGTCACCACTGTCCCCATTAGGGGTGTGTGTGGAAATGCCAGGTGTCAAAGTGTGTTGTCAAAGCGCAATGAAAATAACATTGAACTGAATACCGCCAGTAAAATTCTGTACCGTTGAAATGAAATGCTTACAGAAAATGAATTGAAGTGATGGCTAATTAGCATTAAATGCAGCCAGCTGTCATCCTATGCTAACAACCTTAGCATATCTGTGTTATGGAGCTCCTTAAGTGTCTTTTTAACATAAATTGTGTTCATATCCTTCATTTTTAGGATATTTGGATCAAACTTGGGGCTTCTTTCATCATTAAATGAGAACTGAACGTCTTCCCAGTCCTGCTCAGTTGTGATGCCTTGTTGGTAAGGACTATACTACATAACGTCTTCTGCATTGGTCAAGCAAGAGTGATTTCTGTCCTCCATTTCGCTCCTGGTGTTTAGTTGATGTTGAAGTATCAACAGTTGTCACTTCTGTCCAGATCTTTTTGATTTAGATCTGACTTGACATCATATATCTAACCTCCTATCCCCCCCCCCCCCAACACACACACACACACACACACACACACACACACACATACACACACACACACACACACACACACAATGGTTCAACTTGCCCTGTGATAAGAAAATGTGAGCAGATGGTCTGAATGCGCCTTCGTATTTGTGAAACACAGCAGCGGCTCCTCCTGCTGGCCACCTCAGGGTGCGGCGGCCGTCACATGCTTCTCTGTGCCTGTTTAAGCAGCTTATCTTCTCTCTGACGAGCTTTCCCCCGTCTCAAAGTTTAGCACACGAGGGACGGGCACGCAGCGGCCCGCGCCAGGCCGTTCTGCCAACACGCCATAAATGCCACTGTGTGCACGAGATTTAAAAACCCGGATTTGAGCGTGGGACCCACAGAATGCATGAGCTGTGAGATTGAGATTGGGGTGAAGAGCCATAGTCGGCCCTAACGTGAACGTTCCTCTTCTTGATTTACACAGATACAGCAAGATATGGATTAAAATTCTGACAAACCATCAAGCTAAGGAGTCTACAGAGAGCCCGAGAGAGCAGACGTCGTCGACCGCTGCCAGCGAGTTGTCCGTCGTGTGTCTGCGTCCTCGATGTCAGAAATCGCAACGGTTCCATGACGTGCGAGATTTCTGAGGGACAACGCCACGAGCAGAGGATGGAGACGTTCTCGCTGGGCTCCAGGCAGGAGTGTCAAATCTGCTTCAATCCCTACAGCCTCGGTCGGCGGCCCAAACTGCTGCAGTGCCTGCACGCGTGCTGCTCGGCGTGTCTGGGCCAGCTGTGGCGGGACCACGGGGAGATCCGCTGCCCCTGGTGCCGGTGCGTCACTCGCCTCCCCGCCGGGCTCTCCGTGGCCCAGCTCCCCGACGACCCCGACGCGCTCGCCGTCATCTCCGTCACGCCGCTCCTCCCCGAACACGCCCCCGTCTTCATCCGCATGCCCGACAGCCGGTGCTACCTGCTGCCCCTGCCTGGGGACGTCGAGCAGACCGCGCTGCCCGGCGAGGCCTCCTGCCGCTTGGACTTCAAGGGGCGGGCCCTGGGTGAGGAAGAGGAGGAGGAGGAAGATGAGGAAGAAGGGCTGCTAAAAAGCTCGGCCTGGACGGGCTTCTGCACCGTGTTCCTGGTGGCCGTCATCCTGATCTGTCTGCTGGGCATCGTTCTACATAACATGTCTTGCGTTTCCAAACGATTCAGCATCATTTCTTGTGGATGAGAGATGAAATCGGGCCCATTAAACCCTCACGCTGAAGCAAGAGCAGAAAGTGTCTGATGTATACACGACATCCTGATATTAGACTGTTTATAATATCTAGAGCTGCACTGTTTATCAGTTACACTTCTTGACCAATATTAGACAGCAGATCTCTCGCGGTGCTCCAGAGATCTGCAGAGTGCCAAAACGACCTTCACTCGCTATTTTCTGTTGGTATTCGTCAACAACCAGCATAGATTTTGATTATCACGCTGAAAGGAACTGTCATGTTTATGTACTGTGTTGTGAATCCACAATAGAAGGAGAACTCCACTCCAAAATAACACTGAACGGACGTGGAAAGTGGGATTAATCCGCAGTGTTTCGTGTACAAGTGGCCAAGTATGAAAGAACAAAGCGGAACGATAAAGTCAATTGTGACTTTTTTTTAATGGAAATGATGTGCAAAAGTCGCTGATCTTGAACTAGCCTAATATAACCAGTAGCAGATGCATTTCTAGGTGTCGGGGTCATAAGGTGTGACGGGAACATAAACGTGAAAAAAGTGAACTTTCACATGTACTTCATGGGAGTGAAACTTAAACCTACACCTTACTGGGTGTCGTTCCTGTAGCATCTGTGCTGTTGCCGTGCCAACGTAGTTCTGCACACTTCTCTGTATTGATGGTCTCTGCCATGTCCTGGGTGTGTGTGTGTGTGTGTGTGTGTGTGTGTGGGGGGGGGGGGTCTTCCCATTCCTCTAGGCTAACGTTGGTTACATTCATCTTATGTCATCAATAAATAATCTTTACAATTTTGCAAGAACTGTTGAAAATTGAGTTGACACTGCAGGACCAGCAAATACGTATGTACATTTATTTAAACGTTAGTTTAATTTACCCAAATACGTATGTACATTTATTTAAACGTTAGTTTAATTGACCCAAATACGTATGTACATTTATTTAAACGTTAGTTTAATTTACCCAAATACGTATGTACATTTATTTAAACGTTAGTTTAATTGACCCAAATATGTATGTACATTTATTTAAACGTTAGTTTAATTTACCCAAATACGTATGTACATTTATTTAAACGTTAGTTTAATTTACCCAAATACGTATGTACATTTATTTAAACGTTAGTACTTTTTTGTCAAACACAGACAAATAAAAACAAAGAGCATTAATATTTCATCATATTGACTGGATTTAAGGCATTAATCTGTGATCTGATTGTCCTGCCTAGCTTGACAATGCTTGTTCACCACTGTGCAGAGTTTCAGTTTAATTTACCCAGACTGTTCTTAGTTCTCTGTCAGCACGGCCTGTTGCACACGAAGTGACACACACACACACACACACACACTGTGGTAAGAACAGGTCTCTCTGTCAAGTCTTAAGTGCTAACTTTCAGGAAGATGCCCCAGGAAGCTTGCAACAGCGCACAAGCACGGCCGCCCCAGCCGAAAGGCAACGCAGAAGCTTTGATTTCGGGTCCGTCGTGATGGCTCAGGGCTTTTGAGGACGATGCTGCCCACACTCCAGTATGAAGCCTCCAGTATGACGCCTCCGTTATGACGCCTCCGTTATGATGCCTTATGCCTCTTCACCAGTGGGAAACATCTCGGGTCATTTCACAGGAACGGTCTGATCAGCCAGGGGAGTCTCCACTCCTTTAACTCGGGGGAAGATCTGTGTGATTTTCCTGCTACAACATGCTTGATTTGTCCCACGTGGGACACGATCATGAACTAACGGATGTATTTAAGTGCATAATCTTTGTTGTGCAAGGGCCAAGCTTGCCTGTACAACACGGGTTTGCCCATCTCCTTTAACCTGTTAGCTCCTCTTTAAACCATTTTCTGGGTTTATATCTTAACTGGAATGTTTGCATATCTTCACAAGACCTTGTGTTCTCATACAGGAACACTGGGGTTTGACAATAAACTCGGCCTAATCTTATATGGCTAACCACTTCCTGTTTGAAGACCTCGCTTAGTTCACATGGTTATGCTAGTTGCAGAGAAAAACAGGAACTGCACAGCTAGTCCTAACTAGAGAAACCAAATGCCATCTCTTATGTTCTTCAGAACACTGAATCAAATTAATTCTTAAAGAACTGTTTATTCTGCTTGTTTAATACATCTTCCAGTGCTTCGTACTAAGAACCAGTGTCCTCCATGGTATACAGCAAACATAGTGAATCAGAACCCCCATTACTTCTGGTTCTGATACCGGGAGACGTTGGTAGCGACCTCCATAACACAACCTGTCCTGCCTCCTCACACAATGACTGATGACTCCTGTCAGTGTTTCTTAAGGGATATTTCACTCACAAAGTGTTCCTTCTAGAGTGACATTCTACATAACAGCATAATATATGTCCTGCCTCTTTTATATCATATTGTAATCTACAATGTGTTTTTGAAATGACATACGGTCTATGCCAACCCAATGGATGGCAATGCATTTCCAAATCCGTAGAAAAGGAATATTAATGTAACACATAAATTATCATTACATAGAGCAATATATATATTGCAACTTCTCAAGGGACAGAGTAGATATATTGAAGAATAGAGTGTTTGTTTATATTTCTTGATACTTTATCATATGAATATCAAGGGTCAAAGGTCCTAAGGTCAAAGGGAACTCTCTAGGTCACTATCCCTACATTTAAAGAGAAAATACAACAAAAGAATCCCAAAAATCAAACGTCATCTCCGTCTTTCCCGTCCTGGCCGTTGTGGAGACGGCAGGTGTTGGGTCCAGGTGATCTCACTTATTACATTAACAATTCACTTATTGTTAATTCACTCGCGTTTCACCCAGATTGGAAAAGAATCCCAATCCGGACTGTGTTTGTAGCCTGAATCCGTGTCCCACGTGCACCTTTTGCTGAGCGCACGCGCCCATCACCACGCGGTGCCAGCGCGGTTCATTAATCTGCAGGTGCCTCGCGCGTGCGAGCGAACCGCGCGCATCTGCAGAATTCGGGCGCGTGGAGATGCGGGCGGCGCTGAGAGTGATTGATGAGGCTGTCTCGGTGCACGAGCCTGTGTCATTTTCTGCTCCAGCATTGCTAAATCACCTATACGAAGGCCGCTTAAGCAGACTTATGGACGCGCACAAATGCACGTCGTTCTCGTGCACTCGCAGCACGGAATGTTTCGTGGGTTATGTTCGTTTTTTTGACGTTTAACGTGAAACTTGAACTTAAATTCGCCTCCCACGTACCTGTGGGAAGGACTGCACATGGCTCAGCTGGGTTTTAAAGGTCAATCCTAAGTTCTAACAGAGTCCTAGTTATATTTTGCTACTTGTAAAAGCCTTCAGTGTGTATTAGTTGTGGAATATATGATCTAGATCAATATTAATAGGCAGTTTCTACTTTGTGCTGTATTAAATCTCCAATGTTTATGCAACTGTAAAGATTGCTGATCAAGAAACTACAAGCTTCGGAGAGACTTTTATTATCCAAGCCAACCTATAGCCCATGAGTTCCAAAAACCTCTACGGAAATCCTCCAACTGGCTCAGATGATGCTGCGTGAAATACTACACCACCAGGAGGGGGCGCTGTGATCGAAAGATCTCCAGTAGCACCACCACCTGTTCTTGTTCAATTACAACGAGTTCGCAGATAAAGTCTTTAATGCTCAAGCTTGCCTTGACAACTTGTGAATAATTCATGTACATTCCAAATGCTGTTTAATAACAGTAATACCAATCACTAATCAACTCTTTGACTACTGCACGAATATGAAATACAGCAGTTTGATTAATTGATTCCTTTTCATAAACTTGGAACTGGGAAGAAAACCGAGTTCTGTGTAATTCAATGTTTTGCGTTGTAACTTCCCCTCTTGGCCACAAGATGGCGTGGTACACCGTCCGAAAACCTCTTTCTGGGATCCCATCATGAATGTTCCTAATAGGTCCTTGTCCACTTTAATTAATATATTGTCCACTTAATTCATCTCAGAGGAAAAAGCAGGAGGTGCTTCTATATCCTGAAAGGTGAAACTTTTTTTCTGAATGTCTGTTTCACCGAATACCGCCAGAATTTTTGCATTACTCGAATTACTCCTGAACGGTGACATCGGGCTGTTTTGTGACGAATGACTCAGCAGATTATTTTTTTATTCTTCTTCAATTTATATGATGAACATGAGGAATCTTGAAGAATGCTTGCTAAAATAAGTAAATAACTATAATTAAAGTTTTTAAAAATTTCATAATTGTTCCTAATTCATATATTTAGATAAGAGATTTGACATATTTAAAAATGAGTAAACAGGAGAAATATATACATACTATATATAAAAATCTTCTATACAACAGAACAAAACCACAGTGTTATACCAAGATATGACATCTTAAAAACGAGTTCCGTTTTCACAAGTAAAACGCATAAACTCTCAAGTCTGCCCATTTGTGAATCATTCAGGAATGATTTCTGCTACAACAAAGAACAACAAAGTGCAACATACAGGCGTCCACACCAGAATACAACCGAAAAATCTTCAACTACACACCCCGGTCCGATTAGAGCTGCTGTCCACGTGTGGATGACCCCCGCGTCAGTGAGACAGGTCACCGCCCAGACGAGCGATCTCGTCCACCAGGAAGTCCACGTCTGTCTTCTGCGTGGCGGGGTTGGAGAAAACGCTGCGGAAGAAGTTCACTTTGTCTTTGAGAGGCTGGTATCCGATCATAGTCGCTCCTGACTCCATCATCTTTGCCTTGATTTTCGGTGCGACCTTAAAAATACGGACGAGGCCTTTTAGATGACAGTTGCTGGTGTCTGGACCTGCTGCTGAAGGTCTTGGTTCTGTACAGTGGCTCTAACACCACTGTAGGCCTTGAGGAGTAGGCTAGGTGCATTACCCCTTAAGGATTTATTGTGATGAATGAAAACACCTCACTATAAATCAGCTATCAAGTCATATACATGGGTCACATGTATATCACGTTGTAAATACTGTACATAGTATTTAGGGCACTATAATAGAGGTGCACCTTGAATGTATTTATTTATATTAAAGTGTGTTATATATGTTACACACTATAAACCATCTGATGGCTTCGGTGATTTGCAACCATTTACTCCCTTTATCACTGGCCAGTTTCTGGCCCGTCTTGCTAAAGACTCTTGGTCCTCACCAGATGCAGCGCTCTGTCTCTCTCCGGGCCGTGTGGCATGCTTCTCACGTGGGTCGGAAGGTACCAGAAGCAGACGTTGCTGTGTTCCGGCTGAGGAGACGTCGTGGATTCACAGTTAGCATTCAGACAGCACAAAGAGCAACAAACACAGGAGCAGGACCTCCCCGCTTTGACGTGCACTTGCGTCTCACGTTTCACGTGTGCTCACGTGTGCTCACATGTGCTCACCTTGCTCTGGAAGACCAGCTGAAAGTCATTCCTGTTCTGTAGCTTGCAGTAAAGATACTCAGCATTCTCCAGGCACCGGTTTATCTGCGCTTCGAAACCCTCCGAGCCCTGGAAACCATTTCCACGCGTCAATATTTACCATCAGCACAAACGACTGTGGCCCAAACATGCTTGCTGGCCCCTGCTGTGCTCGGATTTGTATTTCTTTGTATTATGTGTGGACTGTAGTTTAAGGCAGTCATGCCGTCTCTCTCTACCACATCGTAATGCTCAAATCTTCTTTCAGGTGGTCATCAATATTTATCACCGACAGCCCTCCGTTTTCCTTTGTGCTTGTTACATGTCTTCTATCTCTCAGCTTACACGCCGAGATGCAATCGCTCTTTCAAGCAGCCACTCCACATGCCCTGTAAAACGCCTCACGCATCGACACGGAAAACGCTCTTATCTTTATGTAAAGCATCACTAAGTCCCCGAATGTGCAACGCCGTAACCAGCATGGACCGCGTCGGACCTCTTAACGGCCAAGAACCGGCCCTGTTCTCTTTTTTTTTTTTTTCGTGTGAGCGCACAGCACAGCTCGCGGGAGAAACAGCCTGGCAAACGCAAGCCTGCCACCAACCCACCACTCTGTGCCATTACGCTCCCTAGCGCCTCTCCAAATGAGGCCTCTGGCCGGGAAGCCCTGTAACTGGCAGGCTGGCTCGTACTAGAGCGCACGAGGGATCCAGCCACGGCAGCCTGGCCGGTGAAAGACTCATCTGGCAACCGCTGTTCTCCCCAACACAATACCGTCGTGGATCACAAGTGTTGTGGATCAAATATGTGGCTTACAAGTATTGAGGTTGCGCGTGGATCAAACCGATCCTTCGTTTGGCTATATGAATTCAAGGGAGTGAATGTCAGACCCAGAATTTCCTGGAGATGTACCGCATTGCAATATGTTCGGTTTTGATTTTGGAACAGACCGACGACATGATGCAGTGTATTGCAGTCTGTTGCCATATGCTACAGTAAGTTGTGTACTGGGGGGGGGGGGGGTTGTCTCGCGGTACCTTGGCTTTCCACATGAGCCAGAGCTTGAAGATATCTACATGCCTCCCACACTGAATGGTCTTGTCTCCAGTGTCGTAGGACATGTCATAGTGCTTATCTGACTGGAAAAGGTACTCGGCGTTCAGCTGGTTGCATTTCTGCAGCAGACCCTGTAGGAGACACGCGGACACACACACACACACACACACACAAATAAACACAAATGCACACACACCTGGCCAGGTAAAAGGATGTGTTCTGCATGCGTGGACAGGCTCCCCCCCCCCCACCCCCACCCCCACCTATTTGCCCCACCTTCTCTCGCACTAAAATGGCGGAGCACTGCAGAGGGACACACATCATCTTGTGGGGGTTCCAGGTCACAGAAGAGGCCCTGCCACAGAGAGAGAGATGAAGCCGTTTCAATTGTGCAGACCCACTCCGAAAAGGCCACCATTGCTTAAATGACCGATGGTTAGTGGCCACTAATTAGCCTGACTCTACGATTTGCATAATGTTAATGATGTTAATGGTCTCATTATTACACTCCATTCGTTATTTAAATTGTTAGCATTTTTCTAATGGTTTTCAGTTCACTTTGGAGACCACCAGTTCATGACACGTCAGGATTTATCCTGATAAAATATTTCAGAAGAATGGAATAAAAATGTGAACTTGCTCAGGGTCTCTCTGGAGTGCTTTTTTCTAGATTGCACATGGCACAGATTGTCATCCAGACACAACATCCCCTTTATTCGCATTTTCACTTCTGGACCACCATTCTGTCATTAGAAATGACATGTCCCGTTAAAAAAAGAGCTGTTCTGAGCATCAAGATTCAGGATCTTGAGAAACTGCTATGATTTCAGACCACTGTACTACTGACAGTAGGTAAGTCGCTCCGGATAAGAGCGTCTGCTAAATGCCGTAAATGTAAATGTAATGCAACAGCTCAGTATTGTAAATTGTCACGCACAGGTTGTACACAAATAGATTATGAATAGGTCAGAGCTGTAAGTGGGACTGATTGTAACATTTTATTTGTAGTATATGATTTCAAATGGATTCTTTGAAATCAGATTAATTGGTTGAGTGTGGTTACCTCTGTATGCCCCCAAGTTTTGTCCGGTGTCTCTTGGACAAGAGTAATCCGCCGCCCCACGCGCCCTGCCAATCAGTGACAAATGGCTTAAAAAGGCTCCACCCCCTTCTGTATTGCTGTTTGAGCTGTATAGGCGTACAATATGATCTGAAAGTGATCTAGAAAGAGTGAAATACTTTACATCCACATGCAACCACAGGCCGTAGCTGTCACAGATGTCCGCAATGTCGCTGATGGGGTCGAAGGCTCCGTAGACTGTGGTCCCCGCTGTGGCGCACACGTAGAACGGAAACAAACCCTGCGGCGACGAAACAGGACTCATCAGGACTCATCAGCAGGTAATATTTACAGTAAAAACCCTGTATTGACAGTACACTCCCGAGCCACTTGTGCGGTCACCCTCCCCCCAGTCCTGGTCCGAGGATCAGGTGGTGACCACGGCACACCCGCGGTCTGCTCCCAGACAGAAAACTCCAGGAGCTGTGTGCTTCCTGAAGCAGTCACATGGGTGCAGTACCTGTTGTTATGGCACTACCACATCAACAACAACTCTGTTGAGATTGGTCCACCATTTAAATGACATTGGGGTCAGCAGTGGCCAGAAACTGAACCAATAATGAACTGGGTATTAGGTGGCTCGTTAATTGTTAATGACAACAGTTGAGCTGCATCTGATGAATATGTAATTACAGTTGTAAAAAATAAAGTTTTGCCATACCTAATGAGTGTGCATGCAACTAGGTGATTCTAATAAATTAGGGAACTGAACAATATGCCCCAACAATGCACTTTATGTTCCTGTAGGGGATTCCTAAAGGTATATTTTATACTAATATGGTAAACAATAAATTCAAATATGGGGGACTTAGAGACTTGGCAGGAGTCATTTTGCCTAATATTAATTTGCACACCCGAAGTGACAGTGTTGGTTTGTGAAGGTATGGTGCCGAGGGGTGTGGTAGTGTCGTAGGGTGTGGTAGTGTCGTAGGGTGTGGTAGTGTCGTGGGGTATGGTAGTGTCGTGGGGTGTGGTAGTGTCGTAGGGTGTGGTAGTGTCGTAGGGTGTGGTAGTGTCGTGGGGTGTGGTAGTGTCGTAGGGTGTGGTAGTGTCGTAGGGTGTGGTAGTGTCGTGGGGTATGGTAGTGTCGTAGGGTGTGGTAGTGTCGTAGGGTGTGGTAGTGTCGTGGGGTATGGTAGTGTCGTGTGGTGTGGTAGTGTCGTGTGGTGTGGTAGTGTCGTAGAGTGTGGTAGTGTCGTGGGGTATGGTAGTGTCGTGGGGTATGGTAGTGTCGTAGGGTGTGGTAGTGTCGTAGGGTGTGGTAGTGTCGTGGGGTATGGTAGTGTCGTAGGGTGTGGTAGTGTCGTGGGGTATGGTAGTGTCGTAGGGTGTGGTAGTGTCGTGGGGTATGGTAGTGTCATAGGGTGTGGTAGTGTCGTGGGGTATGGTAGTGTCGTAGGGTGTGGTAGTGTCATAGGGTGTGGTAGTGTCATAGGGTGTGGTAGTGTCGTGGGGTATGGTAGTGTCGTAGGGTGTGGTAGTGTCGTAGGGTGTGGTAGTGTCGTAGGGTGTGGTAGTGTCGTAGGGTATGGTGCTGGTGTAGGGTATGGTAGTGTCGTAGGGTATGGTGCTGGTGTAGGGTATGGTAAGGTAGTGTGTAGGGTATTGTAGGGAATGGTGCTGGTGTAGGGTATGGTAGTGTTGTAAAGTATGGTGGTGTCGTAGGGTATGGTAGTGTTATAGGGTATGGTATGGTAGTGTTGTAGGGTATTGTAGGGTATGGTGGTGGTGTAGGGTATGGTAGTGTTGTAGGGTATTGTAGGGTATGGTGCTGGTGTAGGGTATGGTGCTGGTGTAGGGTATGGTAGTGTCGTAGGGTATGGTAGTGTTGTAGGGTATGGTATAGTAGTGTTGTAGGGTATTGTAGGGTATGGTGCTGGTGTAGTGTACTTGCTACTTTGACCCACCTTGTCCTTTGCTTTTTGGATACTGGATTTCAGTTCTGCTGGAATCATTTTGCCGCTTGAAAAGAGACACAAGTAGTTTGTTAGCGTTTACACGATATCAACTCCATGTTCTGAATACTACAGCCAGTGTTGCTGGTCTCACCTTTCACCACACTTAACTAAAAATACATTTTCGGAGCCAATTCCGAGAACCACAGCAGACTTCTTGATCGAATAATGGCTCTAACGAGAGTAATTGGAAAGAGGGCAGATATTACCACTTACATTCGTTCAAGCACAACGTTGCACGCTAGTGTTTGATTAAAAACTGTAAACGATGAGACACTGATCTGTCCGACTTGAGCCTCATCAAAATAAAATGACTCGTGAGAATAATTGTGCGCTTACGTGTGCAGATGTGAACAGGGCGAGGCGCGGTAGAGCATGCATCCCTTCGGTTTTCACATTTGGAAAGAAGTGATACCTGGCCAACAGCACACTGTAAAGATTTGACATCGTGCCTCCTGAAGAAAAATGAGTCATATGATAAAAAATGTCACCGCCAAGGAAAACATCAGTCAACATGTCCTGATTCGTGAATGCTTTATAGTAATTAAGACACACGTCGTAATTATGAGATAAAGTATGACTCGTTATAATGCCATACATAACTAAAGTTTTGTTTATTCATTTATTACATTATTTTAACACTAGTATTTTATCAAATATTTTAGTAATACATTAATATTTTTATAAATTTTTAAATAATCTTTGTTAATGTTTATATATCTATATTAAGTTGGTAAATGCTCTTACCAGGGCTGAAGATACCATCTCCCTCCTCTTCAGACCAACCAATGAAGGTCTGCATTTTCTTCAGAATGACCTCTTCCATGAGGATGAACACTGGGGCGACCTCATACGTGAACCTGCCAGCACACAAATGTTATTTTTTCTGTGCTCAAAAATGTCAGCAATGTTCTAAAACGTCTTATTCACTAATCCTGTTATCTTATTGGTCGGCACAGTGAAGTACTGGAACGTGACTGAAGTCTGACATGTTTGTGTTTGCTGTTGACGTGAGCCATTCCCCCGCTAGGCCAATGACGTCGAGTCCGGTGGAGAGCTGGTTGAAGAATCGAGGGTGACCTGGTGGTTGAGAACAAGAAAGAACAAGACCTCAGCTCACCCACGCCACGCCCCATACCACCTCTAACAATCACACCTAACCAACACTTTGCACGTTCCCACGGGTAAAAAATCTATTATATTGTGTGCTGCAATTAACCTGTTTTGACTCCGTATTTCAGAGTGTCGCGGCAGTCGCCGAGTAGCTGCTCCAGGTTTTCCGGCTGATCCATGAGCTCCAGACTGAAGCCCTCAAGGCCTTCTTTCAGCTGGTGTGGATGGTGGAAGTCCAGCACTTTGGAAGAACGATGCTGAGACTTGTTGATGTACGCCAGAAGAATGTTCAGCAGCTCCTGAAGGAAGAGTCTGGTGACCCTCTCGCCGTTCTCCGCAGGGAGGAGGTCTAAACACGGTGGAGTGCAGAGAGGCGCCGATTTATTCCAGTTTTATAACGATCTGTTTTTGTGTTGCGTTCTGTAACGATGAGTCAGGGTGAATTGTCTAAGCTTCACATTCCCTTAGCTGTTACCATAAAGAGGAGAGAAAATGGGTTCTAAACTGTTCTGAGATCAGTTTAGAACCTGTTCAGTCTTCTGGTGTCATTTACAAGTGAAAAAAGCAACCCCAGCTGTTTTCATATGCCAAGCCTGATATGCTGCAGAGACAGAGTGATCATTTGCATGATTTAGCAACAAATCTGCATGCAGTTCCAGAAAAGGCAGGAACCAAATAAATATTTGCCTTGTGAACTGTTTGAGTAACTCCGTGACAGCACAAAAACATCTTATGTTTGATTTATTACAGCATCATCCCAGCAATTGCATATGCACACGGTGACGAAGCCAAACAGATCGAGAGTGCCTTGGCTTTAGTAGCTAAGCCTGTTTTCTTTGCTTTGTTGTCCATACCTTTGATGTGACAATGCGAGAGCTAGCAGGCTTCAGGAAAACCTTGCAGTAAATCATTTTGCTGCTTTTAAAACACTGCCAGGTGGAACCTCCACACACCTATGAGGGCAAAAACCTGGAGAGTGTCGTGCCTGCGTAAGTGTTTGCACCCTTTGCACTGTGTCACAACACTGCACAAGAAGATGCAGTCAGGTGCAACAGATGGATCACTTTCAATAAATGGTTCTACGGAAAAATTAAATATGACGTATGATTATGCCTTTTCACATATACTCTGAGCTAAGTGTTGACATGCAATAAGGAGCAACTTCAGGACCCCTGTGTCTGATGCGTGTAACCACAGAGGACAGCAACATCCTTTCAAAAACGCCACGGCCAGGCAGGACTGAACTGGGGAAGTGTTAAACTGGGGAAGTGTTGGGATATCAGCACCTGTTCATCACCCCACTGTGGCAGTGTGACCCACCTGTGCTGTGCACGCTGCTGAAGTCGTAGGTGGCCCGGGCCCTGACCGTCTCGTTAGTGATATCAAACGAACTGCCGTTCCTTTTAGTCCAACTGAAGAGCTGACTCATGTCTTGGTTGATATCCATCGTGTTAATTGCCGACTGCATGAACAACACAAACAGACACAAACCGCATTTTTACTGAAGTAAAAACACGTTGGCATTTCATCTGGTAATGACCAAAGCTAGAACAATTATTTTAAAATGTCCTCCCAAAAAGTAAATAGCAACAAAACATGAATAAACAGTACTTTTACTTGCATTATGGCCAATTAAGGAAATAAGCTATTACTTTCTATCAGAATTGCTATTATATATTACTAATACGGTTTTGCTATTACTAATATATACTATATTTATTTTCACAACATTTTTTTATATCAAAGTCTTGGACCTACAAAATATTACTGTCTTCTCTTCTATGTTTGAAAAGAGATGAAACTAGAAAAAACTAGACCTGCCTATATTTAGTTCTGCCATAATGATATACAAGTTAAAAGTCCTGGGCTCCAACAACTTAAAAGTTCCAACAACTATATTCTGCTTAAAGAATAGTTCAATAATAATAAGGCTTAAATTATTGGATAAAAAAATAAACTTAAACAACTGTGCTGTACTTACCCTGATAGCTGAAATAGGTTGGGTCTACTTTATCTGTCAGGTATAAGTGCTGTCAGTCTGAGTGCTGTTTTATGTCTGTCTGTCAAGGCAGAAACTGTAAGGTAAGCTAGGAGCATAACTGGGCGTGGCCTTCACCTGATATACACACCTGTTGTCTTCTTTGACAGGTTACGTCACATCTCATGCAAGGCCGAGAACACCCAGGGCTGGTGCATCACTTTAGCCCAGGCTGTGTTTGTTTGCTCTGGGGCTGTGTGCACACATCCCTGCCTCCCTGCGGACAGATGGCTAAAAGCTACGAAAAGGGAGCTTAGCCGAATTCAAAAGATGGATCTGATCACCTTTGTGATTCCCTGCTTAGATCAAAGTGCACGAAAGAAAACCTGGTGCCTATCAAAAACATTTGCTCCTGCATATTTTGCATATATAAGACGTTGTTTGAGGACAAGAGATTTATGAATGTCTTTCAGAAAACTAGGTGTGACCTACTAGAGCTAAGAATACACCAAATACATGTCTAACGGGCTGCTAAACTATGTTGGGTTCTAAAACACCTCACGTAAATAACAACACCTACAGCCTTTGTGGTTAGTAAATGTTGTGAAAATCAGGAGAATCTGAAAATGCCAATGTAGTACATACAAAGTCAGCAGTGCTATTTGATACGCATGTGTTCACATAGAGTAAAAAAGAAAGCAGTTATGATTGAATGGTGAGGAAGAATGAGACCAGCACACCATGAACAACGTGAATGTGGGTTGACTTATTGCCCAAATAAAGTGATGCTGTGAGAAACCTGTCTAGCCATCGCATGGTGGATTGGTGGCTCAGAACTGCTACCATGGTCTCTTAATCAAAACGGGTCCATTTTTGTACTGAACTCGGACTGATTCTCCAAATTGGTAAAAGCTCTGGGTAATTGACGGGTGTGTTTTTAAGTGGGAGACAAACGGCACAATGATCTGTAATGCACAAAATGGATATAGCACCACTGTCATTTTTATACATATAATTTTAAAGTTAATGGATTAAAAAGGCAACAATAAATGCGTTTTTGTTTAAAAGCCTCTGGCAATGTTGAAAGGTGCTTTGTGTGAAATGGAGGTTTAACAGGTTTCCCTTGTTACAGCTTACTTAAAAAAAATCTTAAAATGCCTCAATAATAAATATCAAGTGTGATCCTGAACTTGGGGAGGTGACTGACAGCAGGAGCTGAACACTATTAATGCAACTCTTATTATTTTCATTACCTCAGCAAAAGAATTTGAAAGTGTTAAATTACATATGCTGGTTGTCCTTACAACGAGCTATTTTGCTTGCTTAAAAAAAAACTTGTTCTTAGGAAAGCTGAGTTTGGACATTTTTCATATTTTCCAAAGCACTAAAGTCAGCCACACCTGCGAAACTGTGTTTGACATCGCAGCTCTTCTGAATAACGACACTAAATCAACGTTTCACTGCTTACTAACTTCCTGTCACAATCACCTGTTTTTTTCCATTATTAATTCATTTGTTTCCTGGTGTTGTCATTCCTTTCCTGTGTGGCAATTTCCTGCTCTAGATGTCTTGCTGTCTGGTGTGTTATGACTACAGGTGGAGAGGGTGCGGTCCTCCACCCTGACCCACATCTACTCCGTCTCATTACACAACAAAACGAACCCGTCTAGGTTTCACTTGGACATCGATGCTCCTGCCACCACCATCAGATCCAGCAATTCAATCTGTTTATCAGACTAATCAGTCTAATAATCAGCCCACACACACATATTCTACATATATACACAATTGCACCTAAATGTTTATATGTAGATCGTATTTTATTATAAGCCAGAGTTAATATTGATACTAGTGCTATGGCACCCTCACATATGGGCCAGGTATATGAGAATAACGCGCTTGTATATCAGCAGAGGAGAAAGTGGCTCTAGCTGGCCAGACGTCCATGTTATGTTGCTGGGCACCGACAGCGATAGTGGACCGGACAGAGCAGGAGAGACGCGGTTCTGCCTGTAGGACCGACGACGTCTACCGTCCAAGAGTTCGCACACTCTCAGCAGCCGTATTATCATAGTGCCGTCCAAATTAAAATTGAATTATTTTTGTTTTATTACCATATTTAATGCTCACATTGAAATGGTATGTGTTGTTATTGCATGCTATTATAACTATATCCATGTCACAGATTCAAATAATGAAACGCAAACAGTTTCACTTGAATTATTCATGTTTACACGTTTTTAACACTAGCTGTCCCAGCATTTTAATAGAATAGAATAGAATAGAATAGAATAGAATAGAATAGAATAGAACCGAATCAGGTTCTGAGAGTAGACGGGCTTTAGTAGACATCCGGGTATGGTGACATCACTAATATTTACTGTAAGCATCCTCTTCACTGGTGACTAATTTTGAGAATTTTTCTGGTATGTTTCCGATTATGGATACGCGAGGTGTGACGTAATTTGATCCATATATATAACAGTCTTGTCATGTGGATGAGTGGATCACCACACTTCCCGTTGTCACACACCACTAGTGATCGGAATTTCGGCTCTTTTTAGGGAGCCGGATCTTTTGGCTCAGCTCTTCATAAAGAGTCGGCTCTTTCTGCTCCCAAATGGCTCTTTGTTTTGCAACTTATTTCCAGCAGTAAAGAACAATGTTACCTACATTTTACATGACTATATGCACAAAAGAGTGCAAAAAAAGCTCAAAAATAGTGTTGCCGTGGCCAATTGTTTTTATGCTTGCCTTGTAATAACTCACTGATTGCACTCACATATTCAATTGTATCAATAAATTATTTTTTATTTAAAAAATTTATTAAAAATGTATTAAATTTATTTATTAAAGCATCACTTTTTTCACTCTGAAATATGGCGAATGGACGCCAAAAAGTAGGTGTTACAAAATAACTTACTAAATTAAATAATCATACATTTCTGGGTAATAAACAAACAGAGGTGTCAATTCCAGGTTCAGAAAGTAAAAGACCTCACCAGGATTTTGGCTTCCTGGATTGTGTTGATTCCACTAATTTTACCTGGATTTCACTAATTAGAAAATCTAGCAAGCTAGAGCAAAATCCTGGTGAGGACTTTTACTTTCTGAACCTGGAATTGACACCTCTGTCACCAGGATTTTGCTCTAGCTTGCTAGATTTTCTAATTAGTGAAATCCAGGTAAAATTAGTGGAATCAACACAATCCAGGAAGCCAAAATCCTGGTGAGGTCTTTTACTTTCTGAACCTGGAATTGACACCTCTGTAAACAAATACTCTGGAAAGTGCAAAACAGCAGTATTCAACAGTAGTGATTAAAATAACCACAATTTGCAACAAATATGTAACTGATTTAACCTTTTCAACTATTTTTGGAAGGCAGATTGGCCTTTAGGAAGACCAAGTGCCTCAGCTTGGAGGGGTTGATCCGGTTTCTTCTCTCTGTTATTATCTGCCCTGTTTTAGGAAAGATTCTTTCAGAGGGAACTGATGTCACTACAATACACAGTCGCCCTGCCAACACCTTGACCATGTGCTAGCACTGTGCATACCCCATCCACCCCTCCCCTCCTTACTTGGTGGTATAACCCTTTCGATGATTGGTTCCTCTGCTTGTTGTTGTTCTCTGATTTGTTGAATGACAAGCCTTAGAAAAAAAATGGCTCGGTCTTAGAGGGGAACCAGCTCTCGTCGTTCACTTAAAAGAGCCGGCTCTTTGAACCGGTTCGTTCGTGACCGACACAGCACTACACACCACTCCCTAACACTTAGACACCATCTCCAGGCTACTGGTAAACAGCTTCCTACCCACAGCTGTGTGTATAAACCAACTGATCATCTTTTAGAAATCAAAGACTGCAGAGCTGTGACTGAACTGCCAGAGTCCTGCTGGACACTTTAAGGAATTTCTCCCCTAAGCTGAGGTCAGTGTACTGTTTTATGAAAGTACCTATTCCTTGAGGGATGTGTATGGTGAATCAGCAGGGATATCTGTGGTCAATACACTCCTAACTGGTTCGGCATTTCCCCACAACTGCACTGCCTGTATACCCAGTTGTATAAGCCAGCACACTCGGTTCTTGGTCAAAGGCAGATGTTGCTTAAACCAGTTGCATCATCTCACCCGAATTGTCCGTGACACATTTCGGTAGGACACCCTCAGGGGGGGTTAATATCATATTCCAGCACTGCATCACTGTTATGAAAAAAACAAAATACATACAAATATTTGCCATAAGCTTCACCTGTTGATAAATGTGTCACATGAAAATAGAAATAGACTTATGATGATAAATTCCATCTTAATTAAAATTGTGTGCAGTGGAATGTATATTTTACAGGATGTTTTACTTTTTGGTATATATGTATGCAATATGTAGTCCATTAACCAGGGAGAATTTTTTTGTTTATGGAAAAATTGATGACAATAAGCTTTTCCTGGCTGCACATTCTGATATTCTCCAGAAAACACCATGGTCTCCAGAGCTACAAGAAGGTGTTTAGTAGGAATCAAACGGACTGTCTAGTGAATAGTTAATTGACTCCTCTACTTGGTCAGGTATGGCTTCCACAGAAACATTGAAAGCTGAATCTGCCCATTGTCTGTTTGAACTAATCTACAATCAGTAGTCACTCTGACATAGCTGTGTTTGGCCATCATCTTCTCAGTATTGATCATCATCCTTATTCTGGCAAATATAGCGATGTTCAGCTGAGATTTGCTCTGTTTCATTGACTCCTGAGGGGTGAGTAATGGTGACGTATGACAACAATATCAAAATATCAGCTGCATTCATTTCCAGAACAGCCTTCTTACTATGAATCTGAGACCCTCAAAACTGTCAATACTATCTGCAGATGTATTATAGTGGACTGCCTGATTAAGAAACATTTCATCAGTTATGATGGCACTAACCTTGGGGCTTTGAAGTCTCCATAGCTTTATTTGGGCTGGCAAGAACATTGTAGTTAAAGTCAGGTTTAAAATGAAAGGACTTCATAGGTTTCTGTAATGTGCATACAGACAGTACTGAAAACACTTTTGACAGTAGCCTGTAACCAGTGTTGCGAATAACGGTAACGTCGTCATTTTGTCAGTAACGGGATAATATAATTAGTTACTTTTTCTGTCGTTACAACGCTGTTTACGTTACTGGTCATTAAAAGCGGTGCGTTACTATATATTGATATACTAACAGTAATCCGAGCGGATCACTGCCCAGGCTAATGAGGAGTAACAGATCTCGATAGGTCACAGTTGTACACCTGTTTAACTTAACAATTCAGTAAGCGATTGGCTAAGGCAGCGTTATGATAGCCAATCAGAGCCAGTGTTTTTACACGCACGCCGAAGCACGCCAGTGACACAACACAAACGGAGAAGAGGCCGAAATGGCGTCAGGTGCAAGCCGAAGAAAATTTAGCATTTTCATGGCGATATAAACATTATTTAAGAAAATACTTGAAGTTCCTGAATGTCTACCAGACTGGGTATTTGATTTATTTAATTAAGAATAGAGGTTTTATTGTTGTTTACTTCTGTTGTGAACA
The DNA here is from genome assembly GCF_052324685.1 of Brachyhypopomus gauderio. NCBI lineage: Eukaryota > Metazoa > Chordata > Actinopteri > Gymnotiformes > Hypopomidae > Brachyhypopomus > Brachyhypopomus gauderio. Next base: position 13,119,472 of record NC_135229.1, read on the forward strand.
AACCAGTTGTCTCAGGTTGAGAGAATTTAATTTAATTTGATAGATGTAAATGCACTTTATATAGTGTAACTGTTTACTTTTGCTTTTTTTTTTTTTTTTACAAAGATTTGGGATTTTAAAGGATTTTATCCTGCACTGGTCTGTGGATGTGCAATAAATATCAAAAGTTAAACACCTTTCTGATCTACTCATTTCAACTGACTGTAAAAACTGCTTTTTCAAAAACATCCTTATTCATTGGCACATAACCTTTTTTTAACTGTAACGCAAATAGTTACTTTCCCTGGTAATGAGTTACTTTTATTATAGAGTAATTCAGTTACTAACTCAGTTACTTTTGTGAACAAGTAGTGAGTAACTATAACTAATTACTTTTTTAAAGTAACGTTCCCAACACTGCCTGTAACACATGTAGCAAAGAAGCAGGTTTTGTACTCAGTGGTTCACCTGAAACCATGAGCCCTGTTCTGAGAAATACTCATTAGTGTACTCACAAAACCAGAGGCTTTGGTTGGTAGGAGTTTCTACAGCTGTTTCATCACTGACTCTTTGTTAGCACCAGTCATGCTAACCTGTCTCAGTTATCTCAGTGTTCAACCTGCAAACCTGTTACTTGAACTGCTGAGAGCTTGTCACAATTTTTTAAGATTGATTTTGGACTGTTACATTTTATTATTCAAATAGGCACTGCAGATAGGTATAAAGGTGAATATTACATAGTGGTGGAAATAATGTGAGTCAATTAACTGTTATTATTTTACAGTTTCAGTTTGTTTAGATAGTAGGTTGCTTACTTTCATGAACCTAACTTGGGACAGGGACGTTAAAGGATTTCATCAGATTTCTCTCTATGGGTCATTATGACAAGCAAGAATGAAGTGAACTGGGTTCATCTATAATATATGATTTCCCAACAGGAAAACTTAGCAGGTAAGTACAGACACTAGTCTAACTTCAGTAGTCTGTTAAGTTCAGTAGTCTATTAAGTTCAAGCTTGTAATTTTAACATCAGCATTGTTAACTCTACTGACCTTGAGTGGATCAGGTCTGTAGACGACCCTGATGCAGACCATTACGTTTTAATATATTAGAAACTATCAGAGGTGGACATTCAAGGTTCAGAATGTAAAAGTCCTCACCAAGATTTTGCTCAGGCTTTTTAGATTGTGTTGATTTCACTAATTTTACCTAAATAGAAAATCCAGCAAGCTTGAATAAAATCCTGGGAAGGAGTTTTACTTTCTGAACCTGGAATGTCCACCTCTGGAAACTATATAATGATATTTAAGACCTAGTGTTCATAAAATTGAATTTAAGACATCATGTGTAAGGATTTTCAACAAAATGTGATGCTTTGATGTTTGGGTTGGGTAGCTACATTAATCTTAATATCTAAAAAATAAACAACTAATACTAACATCATATTTATTTATATTAATTCTGATTTATATGGATATTTATATCCATTTATTTATATTATATTAATATATTTATATTAGTTTATAAAAATTATGTTTCATTGCGGTAATAATGCTTTATCTGTAAGGCAGGTTTTGTTTTAATGTGGTAAAATGATAACTAGCAAACTAACCTAAAAACCTTGTGTCATGACACAGCTCAGGAACCCTGCCTTCGAGCGTGTGTGGGTGTAGTCCGTGTCTACATGCACTTCTGTGGGTGTGGCTGTTTGTATGTGTGTTCACCCGTCTGCTGTTTGTAAGGTGATATGTATATATTGTGTGTTAGTCCTGTCCCGTGCTCGTCTTTGTGAGTCCCTTATGTGTTTACCAAAGTGTTACGTAAGTGCCTAGCGACGGCAACAGTGTTGTGTTATTAAAATGTTAACAGCGAATCGTGTTTGCTTCCTGCCTATCTCGCGCTGTTACACCTTGCTAGCTATGTAAGCAAGCAGGTGCACAAACTTACGCTAGCATAGCTCCCGTTTAAAAATAATTCCTCCACTTTTGTGAATAATTGCCTGAATAATTACTTTGAATGAAGGCAAGATATGTACAATCCCACTGGTAGTTCTTGATATGGTTTTTGGATATGCCATAAAAAGGCAAGCATCACAGCACAGTAAATGTTTAAATACACTTTGAGGAGAATCCGTGTTATAAAAGTACATATGAGCTTAAGTGACATTCCATTCCTAATCTATAGGGTTCAACATGACATTGGCCCACCTTTTGCAGCTAGAACAGCTTCAACTCTTCTGGGAAGGCTGTCCACGAGGTTTAGGGGGATTTTATGGGGATTTTTGACCATTCTTCCAGAAGTGCATTTGTGAGGTCATATACTGATGTTGGACGAGAAGGCCTGGCTCTCAGTCACCGCTCTAATTCATCCCAAAGGTGTTCTATCGAGTTGAGGTCAGGACTCTGTGCAGGCCAGGCAAGTTCATCCACACCAGACTCTGCCATCCATGTCTTTAAGGACCTTGCTTTGTGTACTGATGCACAGTCATGTTGGAAGAGGAAGGGGTCAGCTCTAAACAGTTCCCACAAAGTTGGGTACATGGAATTGTCCAAAATGTCTTGGTATGCTGAAGCATTCAGAGTTCCTTTCACTGAACTAAGGGGCCAAGCCCAGCTCCTGAAAAACAACCCCATACCATAATCCCCTCTCCACACAATGCAGTCAGACAAGTACCGTTTTCCTGGCAACCGCCAAACCCAGACTCATCCATCAGATTGCCAGATGGCGAAGTGCGATTCGTCACTCCAGAGAACGCACCTCTACTCCTCTAGAGTCCAGTAGCAGCGTGCTTTACACCACTGCATCCGACACTTTGCATTGCACTTGGTGATGTATTGCTTGGATGCAGCTGCTCGACCATGGAAACCCATTCCATGAAGCTCTCTGCACACTGTTCTTGAGCTAATCTGAAGGCCACATGAAGTTTGGATGTCTGTAGTGACTCTACAGAACGTTGGCGACCTCTTCACACTATGTGCTTCAGCATCTGCTGACCTGCTCCATCAGTTTACGTGTCCTACCACTTCATGGCTGAGTTACTGTCGTTCCCAAACACTTCCACTTTCTTATAATACAGTTGACAGTTAACTGTGGAATATTTAGGAGTGAGGAAATTTCACAACTGGATTTGTTGCACAGGTGGCATCCTATCACAGTTCCACCCTGGAATTCTCTGAGCTCCTGAGAGCGACTTATTCTTCCACAAATTCTTGTATTGTTTGTGAGTCTGCATGCCTAGGTGCTTGGTTTTATACACCTGTGGCCATGGAAGTGATTGGAACACCTGATTCCGATCTTTGGATGGGCGAGCGAATATGTTTGGCAATATAGTATATGTCTCCTTTTATAATGTAAGCCACTTTTAAGTTGTACAAATCTTCATGGGCTATGATGGCGTTGACCCAACTCAGTGCCATTAATGTGCATTACATTTAAAAATCCTCTGAAAGTTAGCAGGCTAGCTAACTAACGCTAGCAGCTACACTTTCATTTTATTAGGCTATCCTAGGTAACAATGTTGGCTGGCAGGTTCCAGGTAACATCAATGTGACCTTAACCCATAACCAGGCCACAGAGCAGGGTGGCTCAAGAGGGGGAAATGGTTTAAAATCATGACACGGTCATTTGCACGGGCGAGAAGCCACCGGTATAATTGTGTGTTGAGAATGGGGCACTTGTGTTTGTGTCGTATGTCTGATGTTCTGCTTTGAGTCTGATTCTGGCTTTGAGACCCAAAACTGTATCACGCTGCAGAGAGAATGCGAAGGTAGTGAAACGACCTCAACGGCAAACTCACTGTGTGAGAAACAGCAAATATAGCAACCTACATAACTGGCTGATCAAGAACTCTTGTCACATTAGCTTCAAAACAGTAACTTAAGTTGGGCTTTCTCCTAAACTGAAACCAGACCAACACTTTTGAGTGTGACTGTTTGGAGTAAAGTGGGCGTTCTTGCCCTAGTCTAGAGTTCCGCAACAATGTTCGTTGTCAGGCCACGACCTTCCTAACTGATTATAGATTATATACTTGAGAGTTCATCTGTCATTTAAATAACATTCACAATGTGAATTTTGGCTGAGATTCTCATTGATGTGTTATCAAACTGGGAAACATACTTTGACTTATAGATTATCATTACGAGACATATTCTTCACGAGTCAATGAATGATTAACAAAATTCTGCTACAGTAGTTACACTGTCATTTTGGTAATGAACTGGCACGCTCTGTTCCAAATCTGTTAATCCAGACCACTCATCCTCTCAGCAAACGCGGGGAAGGCACTTTTAATCTAGTTTATCCACATTCTTGGCTGATCACAGACAACACTGGCTGCATCCACAATGCCGAGTGCCTGCAGGCTGGTGTCATCTGTGCTGGCACGGTGACGACGCGGATCCGTCTGATCGGCGGGGCAGAGGGAGGGAAGGAAGGAGACGTGACCGGGCACACACGGAACAGGCAGAGCGGAGCCCTGGTGAAACGGCGCCATTAATGAGGCAATCCATCACATGCAAAACCTTCCTCAAGAATATGGATAAAAACGTTTGACAATAGATCAGGCATCACAAAAAAAGATGTGTTAAAGATTTATAAAAAATGTGGCCTCTCTGAAAACATATAGGCCTACTGATGTTTGCACAATAGGATTTCATTTATATATATAGTTTGTATATGTATGTTTTCTATATTTTCTTTTTTGTTTTCTTAAAATTCCTTTGTAATGAAATTACAAGTGCATTCAGCCCTCTGATTGGATGTTGGAGTAAGAGGAGGTGTCAGTGATCATAGTGCAGAACAGACACCATGAGGGAAAGAGAACACCGCCATCTCCATCAGTCCGGAGCTTAGCCCGGATCAGCGCACGTTGTGTTATTATTCTAGTTGGCTTTGAGGCTCCTGATCTTAACTTTCAGTTTCTTTAGTCATTAGTCTCAGTCATTTTCCTGCTATTGGCCTCCAATGGTGTCGAGTGGCGGTGTTGCTTTTCTAACTTGAGACATTTTCAGAGAGCGGTGTCACACAAAACATCAGTGCACGTGTAGTGATAACAGCTGAAGAATGCATCTGGATTCAGAGCAGAGTTTTCTCCATGAGGAGTAAAACATCTCCGACTGTGTCCTACCGGTGGACCAAGGTTGTTCACATGAAGACTGGAACCACGGACACACGGACGCACATGTTCGCTGTAGGCTGACACGGGACAGTGATGATAAGATGCAGTGATGAACCTTCCACAACACCATGGACTCCATCACGCCCACAGGAACCACAGGAACCACGGCCTGGGGCCCAAGTGCGTGAGAGGGACTCCACCTTAGGGTGCAACGAGCAGTTGCTGGTGTCTCCAGAGGTGTTCATCATGCTGGGTCTGCTCAGCCTTCTGGAGAACATCCTGCTTATTGCCACCAGAACTTCCACTCGCTCACGTACTTCTACATCTGCAGCCTGGCCGTGGCCGACCTGCTCGTGGGCGTCTCCAATGCCACGGAGACGGTCGCCATGGAACTCATCACCAGCGTCCTCCTGGCCGGCGTCCTCTTCATCGTGCACTCAGAGAGCCCCACTGTGCTTGTCTACGTCGTGGGCTCATGGCCGCCCTTTACGCACACATGTTCCTGCTGGGCCACGCCCACTTGAGGCGCATCGCCAACACCAAGGTCGTCGTGACCTTCACCGTCCTGCTGGGCGTGTTCGTCGTGTGCTGGGCTCCATTTTTCATGCACCTCGTCCTCATGATCTCCTGCCCTGGGGGGGGCAGCTGCTTGGGGGGTGCTGGCAGGGCCAGTGGAGGTGATGGTGGGGACGGTGATGGCCTCTCTTCTGAATGCGTGTGAGCTGTGAGAGAATGGGGTACAGGAGCCGTAACGGGAGGCACGGGTGCTCACAAACACCCAACATACCCTGCTGCACTCTTCAAGCCTCCACAAGAAGTCTTCAAAGTTTTCGCTGTAAAAAAATAATAAAATAGCTTGCGACTGAGAAGAATTCAGGGCACTTTAAAAGTTTTCATATGTTGCCCTTCAACAGGTGGGTGATAATTACTCTAAAATAGTTTTTAATACATTATAAATTGTAGTAATAGGTGACTGCATTATGTTGGACATGTAACGTAATCAAGACAAAGGGCGGTCCTTGCTATGAATACTGAAATAGTTCAGCAAGTAATGAGCTAATATGTTAATGACAAAGGTGTTCTGAATAAAACGTGGTAATCCTCACCTCAAACAGCAAGCAAGCTGCTCCTCTGTGCTTGAGTATGTGAATCTGTGAGATTGATCAAACTTAACAAATAAAAAATTGAGCGACATTGTTTATTTCTGTTATGGTCATAGTCATGAGACTCTGACAGATTTTTTTTTCATTTTTTTAATTAGCAGTTTTTTTGTATCTCAACCCAGTTATGGCAGGAATAATGAACCATACAGCCAGTCCAGCACAATGTTTGTAGAACTGTAACATCAAACCCAGCTTGCACATATTGATTGCCAGAACTGAAATGTTGTTCTTAGATGTGTGTCTCATGTATGGGCTTCTATATACAGACAAAATACTCAGCTGAGTGAAATTCTGGCTTGAAGGTCACACCTCTATATTATGTTCTGTCTTGTGGCATAATACAAACAATAAAATGATATCAAAATAAGAAATACTGCAGGCGATTGCAGAGTGTAAGCGTATCTGTAAATTCGGTCTGACTTCATCAAACCTGTGCTGCTTTTTTACCGAGTGCAACATACCAAACCCTTGTGTTTTCATTCCTGTGTGAAGTGGAGTAGTGTTGGCCCTCCCGGCCCTGCGGCGGTCCCTGACAGCACGCTGGCCAGTGGCAGGGTGTAGCGCTGGACTCGGGTTTGTTGTGCAGCCATACCGACAACTGAACCAGGGTAATTACACCGTGAAAAAGCTCCGTGTCCACATTTTTTTCTTTTGTGATGTCAGTCAGCGCATTCAATAACAAGCACAACTGAGTGACTGCAGCAGTGAATCTAACGTTCAGCTCATTCTCAAGTCAATAACGCTGGAGAGATGGTATGTCTTATTTATTCTGAATATCTGAATAAAGATGATTTATAGCCCAGAGCTGCATCAAAATGTCAATTATTTCCCTTCACCGTACTAGTAAGAATACAATGTGCATGTGATACTTTAGTCATACTGATTCAAAGAATGTTATTTTGGTGGATCTTGAGCAGAACACCATGTGTTTGTGATAAGACCCATACAATTAAAAGATTCTTAGGTTAAGGGAGAAAGTATTAAGGAAGAAAAACTGTTTCTTTTTAATGTTTTGGCATTCATAGGAGTGTTTATTTCCTTCAGCATCTGTTGCATGAAATTTATGCAGTAATGCAGAGAAGGTGAGTAAGAAAGTTAGAAACCTCATTAGAAAGCAGAAGGAACAGTTTGTTAAAAGTGCATCTCCAGAGTCTGCAGTGTGATGTTCTGTTGGACCCGTCAACAGTTTTGCTGCCTTTAAGACCCGCTTGTGATCGGTGCCCTGGGAGTCTCCTAACTGCTGCCCACAATAGAAAGGGAGGAGTCAGTGGAAGGGAGGAGTCAGTGGAAGGGAGGAGTCAGTGGAAGGGAGGAGTCAGTGGAAGGGAGGGGTCAGTGGAAGGGAGGAGTCAGTGGAAGGGAGGAGTCAGTGGAAGGGAGGGGTCAGTGGAAGGGAGGAGTCAGTGGAAGGGAGGAGTCAGTGGAAGGGAGGGGTCAGTGGAAGTGAGGAGTCAGTGGAAGGGAGGAGTCAGTGGAAGGGAGGAATCAGTGGAAGGGAGGAGTCAGTGGAAGGGAGGGGTCAGTGGAAGGGAGGAGTCAGTGGAAGGGAGGGGTCAGTTGCCTCAGTGTGTTAACAAGTGAAATATGTTCTCAGTGTACCACTTTGGATTAAAGGCTGGAGCATCTCTAACCTGGAACCTGATCTGAGAGCTGACCCTTCCTGTCTTTGCTGGGTGACACGGGTACTGTGTTTTGACACTAACATCCTCCACAGATACAGCCCCAGTTAGCTTGCCTGTCCAGATCCTACCAGCGTTTCCAAGTACCATGTTATTGGCTTAATGCTGGTTAACATGTCTGATTGCATTGCTTATCATGGTGTCAGTACATATATGTCTCCTCCATCCAAACCTCAAACTGCCCGAGTATCTTGACACCAGCTGTCCCTAGATGGACGCCCAAAAACGTCACGTGGCTTTCGTGTAAAAAAAAAGAACCTCGTGTACTTTTAACATTCAAGAGCACAACAAAAGCACAATGAGCTCATTAAGCTGAGGCCACTGAACATTTCACAATCTCATTTCAATTACAACTCATGGATAATAAACGTCTCACAGGGCACAATGATATTCCCCATCGCACCTTGCCAGGAAGCAGCTGGTGCAGTGTCCTTTCTCGCCTCCCGCCATCAATTAGGACCCATTAGGGTGAGTGAGAGTTGAATGAAAGTTGGCCATTAGAGTGCGACTATCTCTGGAGTGCAGTGGGAAGGGAAGCGCTCCAGGCCTTTATCAGCTGCCGGTGTTTTGCTGAGATTTGTCGCAAATGAGCCCAGTGACACTGCGTGTTCTGCGTAGGACCCAGTTGCAGGAGCTGGACAGAGCGGCCAGGTGCTACGCCCGTCTTGTTTTCCATTAAACACACACACACAAAAAAAGAGACAAACTTTAATAACATTCAGAGGAAACTCGCATGCAGTGAATTACCGAGACTCGTTTTTAACGAAAAGTTTCCGACACAACAGTATGCTTAAATGGGGTTTGGAAATGATTCTTGAAATTGCCCCAGCAAATCACAGCTCTCAGTTAGCTTAAGGCAAACAAATGAACAGATTGAAAAATTCCCAGACTAAACACACACCTCTATACTGAAGCAGTCAAAGAAACATCATTACCCAATATTTCCACCGCTCTAAAACACCCGATGATCACCAGCTAATAATAAAACCTTAGCAGAAGCGGATTATGTTGTTGGTGCACACACCACACTGATCTTTCCTCCAGACATTCGACAGAACGTTGGCTTACAACGGACATACCATAAAGCCACATGCCTCAACTCATCCACAAGTAAATGAAGACCCTGATCAGAGTGAACACTGAAATAAAGTGACTGACCTTGGCTAGAACAAGTTGCTACACTAGTTGGCAGTTCATAACTGGAAAGAATGCTGGTGTCACACCTTCATTAGCTTAATGGTTTTTTTTCTCGCTATTAGATGGCTGTAGGTAGAATATGGCTTTATACCAGTGAAACCAGACTCTCCTGTTCCCATGTGTTAGAGAATTTGGCCACAGTCTTGAATTACAGTATGTCCCAATTTGTTATGAACATATTTCCAAAACCAGAGAAGATGGAGCAGATCATAAAGGGATAAGTTTCGTGAATGCAACAGACACGAGCGTATTACCACATCTCTGACCATGGTGAAGTTTGACATTTTGTCACATATGGACAAACAGGTTTTTTTTTTTTTTTTTACCAAGAATCAGTTTCAGCATACGGTGCCAGGATGTCTTGACTCAGGAACATCAATGTCTGGGCACCAGAGAGTTTTCCAGTTTTGCTTTGGAATACAATAACTGGGCCTGTTAATAATTGCTTAATTATTGGTTGACATGATTAAGATGATTAAAAACTTCTGATAAAACATGGCCGAGCTACCGTGTCCTGTCACTGCCGCTGGACTGATGGCTGAAGCTTGAAGGATATTGGCTCCCTGAAGAAGAGCTGCTATTTCCTGCTATCTGCTACACACTTCGATAATTCATCTGGATATAATAGACCTGTCAGCGGTACCTGCTGCCTTGTCTGGGTGTCATCAGGAGTCAATGGAAAGCCAGGCCATGAGTTGGGTCCTCTCAGCACATCCCGGCTGTCAGCAGGCGTGTCTGACTGTAGCCCCGCCTCCCGTCTCTTCTCTCAACCGTGTTTGCGCAGGGCATACGCTGACAACCAGACCCGTATGGCTGCATTAAAACCGAAGGCTCCAGCCTGCGAAAACTGAGAAACTTTAAGGGCCAAATAGAGCTTTGCACATTTGTTTAATTGCATTTTCCAGTCCTGTTGACGGCAGGCAGTTTGGACACTGGGAAATGTGATACCTAACACAGTGAGACAGTTAACCCCACAGGCTTTAGGACCTAACAGTGTCCTAATACGTCCAGCCATTAATTTGCACACATGGTTCTTTCTGTCTCTTCATCTCTTGCCCATATAATCTGTTTATCCTCTTTAAAACTAGAAGATATTATGTCTTCTTCACCCAGAATGGACTCCAGGATGCCTAGTGGTCTGGTCTTCACACCAACACACTCCACAGGTGCTCTCAACGCTTGTGAAAATTAGTAATCAGAAGGCAGCTTGCTCAACCCCCACTGTTGCCACTGTGGGACCCCTGAACAAGGCCCAACGAGCCCAAGTGCTTGAACTATATTCAGTGATAATTGTAAGCTGCTTTGGTTAATGGTCTCATTGCTGTTGCTAAAACTTCATGTAGCCAGATTAGCCTAATCCTACTAGCCTCGTTGTCACGGACTCAGTGCTGTGGATGGCAGCCTACCCTGCCATTCACATCAGGTGATATAGAGAGAACCCTATTCACAGGGCACCCAGGAACGTCCCTGCTTGAACCTCCTCTCTACCCACACGCTAGGAGAGGTCAAATCCTCAGTTTCTCCTACTGTAATATCGTATCAGACAGCCATCCAAGATGGCTGCCAATAACCCGAAGCTGAACCACACCTATTTCCACGCCTTGATCTGGAAATCTTTAAGAATTCATTGATCTCGCAGTCTGAAGACCCCTAGACACCCTGGTGTAATACAGGACAACCTATTGTCGAACTGCTCCTGTTACAGGCATGTTCCAGATATGCAGGTTTCTGTTGTACAAAATTCTGCCATTTCTTTTTCCTCGCTTAGCCAGTCTCTAGTCATCTCAAGACAGGAGAGTTCTCTCTTGGCAGGTCTTCAAGTCTCTTGCAGCGGATTCAGAACGCATGTGCAGGACCCTCCATTCTCCCGAATCCTCACACAATCCCCCCCGCCGGATTCCCGTAGTGCCCACAAAACCAAAAACGGACCTGCCCCCTCCTCCCTGAACACGCTGCCAACCTGCACCGAATATCACACATCTTCGAGGACATCTCGTCTACAACCACCGCTCCTTAAAAGACGGAGGAGACACGCCTCAAGCGTTTCCTGCGAACAGGTGACGCAGCAGATTACCGCCCAACCCTCCAGCGTTTCCCAACGTTCAAGGGCCCTTTTTGTTCAGACCTCTTCAAAAGGCCCCTGAACGAACCCTAGGTGCTTCTACCTCACGTTAGTGGACCATTTCTGTAACGAAGTGCCCGTTTAAGTTGTTGTGATGTGTCGCGCATTTGTTCCTTGTCCTGCAAGAGAACGTTTGAGTCCTCACTGAGGTAAACGCCTCAACATAACCAGTTAAGTGTTTTTACATTCCCAGCACTTGGCAGACGTGCATATCGAGAGCAACATACATCAGTATACATCACACTCTTTATTTCGATCTCATAATCGCCCCCTGGTGGTTATGTTGAATTGTCTTATTCGTCACATCCCGCCATCATCCCACCTTTCTTTTGTCTGGTTTGTTAAGTTGATAAACAGTGATGTTCAAGTGAAAGACAGAAGCTAAAATTTTCATCACCAAATCTTTCCTTGCTGTTTTCAAATGTAGACTCGACACTACTACTCTTTCTGCAACAGTCCTCCTGTAAGGGGCCCTTTAATAGCACATAAATACTGCAAAAGTAAAAGTAATAAACAATCCTATCAGAACTAATTGTTTTATTTTATTCTATAAATCCACAATATTTGACACGCTTTTCCTGTTTCGGCAGAAGCCAATTAAGCAAATACATGAGAGAAATGTAAACATATGTTGTTTCCTTCAGCATTCTCATTTGTGATTCCATTGTTCTCATATCATCTGAAAACATGCTCAACAGCAGGCGTACTGACCGCAGGAGCTCAGGAAAAAAACTACTGACTGTTCAGATTTTCAGAAGAGAACACTACAGAAGGCACATGTATATTACATGTGGTCTCATGTTCAAGAGGACTGTGGTGTGCTTTCTTCAGGTGATTCGTACTCCTTGTGAACATCTAAAGAGCCGAACAGGGTTTCCAGAATGTTCAGCACGCTGTTCTGAATGGAGTTCACTTGTTCAGCAGGGCAGTATTCATCCAAACTGGACCTGTGAAGAAGAAAAGAATAAACCCTTTCGTGAGGATTTCTTTGACCACGGTACAGACGGCACTAATGGCATCTGAGGCTGGCGGTGTATCACACTTCTGTTCCCACTGCTGTCTGGTTTGAGGAGAAACAGTGGAGAGGTGAGATCACTCTCTTAGGGTCCATATGAACTCACTAAGAAGCAGATGTTGTTAACCTACAAATGACCTTTGGAATCTCATCGCTTTGGAAACACATCAAGCCTCAGGCAACATGGCTGTCAGAGCAGGTCTGCTTGAACCCCCCCCCCCCAAAAAAAAACGAAAAAGAAAAAAAACTACCACATCCAGTTAAATCAATTCCTCTATAGGAACCTGAACGTCAGGACTCGGAGTGTGTTTAAATTTAGATCAGCCTGAAACTCTTGAGCGGAGGGAGACTTGCGTGAGCTGGAGATAAACTCGGATCTTCCAGGACAGAGAGCGGTAGCAGCTTCTCTGCAGAATCCCAGAGCACGCCTCCTTAAATCCTCTCCCACCCCGCGCGGGGCGTTTGGACCGTACCTGGCCATGGTGACTATGGTGGGTTTGGGCAGAGCCTGGAGGACCCGGCGTACAGCCTGGAGCAGCTGCTGGATCTCAGCTTCACTGCTGACGTGGTGCGGGAGCTCAGCGTAGTCGCAGGTGAGGCCTGCCTGGTGCACCTGTGTGAGGGGACCGCAAACACACACACACACACACACACACACACACACGCCTGTAGCGCCAGCGAGGACACGCCCTTACTCGTGAGAGATCAGTGATGTTGAGTAACGTGCTGGTCAGCCACCATTTCGTAATCGGGCGATTCGGTTCGACTCTTCAGGCTGTGTACGAGTTTCGTCAGCGACTCCATCCTGCGACAATAGTGGGTGGATGTTACTGCCCAGTTCCTCAGGATAGCAGTAGCCAGTCAAACTGCATGGCTAGCGGTGTGGGGCCTTGTGGGTAGTAAGGAAGCGTACCCGGGCGTGGATTGCCAACGCTCCAGGGTGCGCTGGCCGTCGTCCTCCAGCAGGTCGGCGAACACGCCCTCGAGGTCCTCTAGCTGCCGTGTGCGTCTGTCCACACACTCCACCAGCTCCTCCTTAGAGTGGACACCACAAGACGGTGAGACATTGATGGACGCGCACACACACACACACAAACATAAATCCTGTCCTATAATCCTGATGAACTCTGTCCTATAAGTCCTGATCAAGCATTAATTTGATTAAAGAGTCTCATCACCTCCTTCGCACCCTCGTGTGGCCTGCTGAAGCTGTACATTTCCTGTAGAATTGAGTACTCTTCCTGTGAAGAAAAAAAAACAATGACATTACTCAAAAACCATAGCTTAGGCTGCACTGTAGCAGACATAAAAGAGTATTCAGTAAGACACTCTATCGAAAATAATACTATCTCAGCATAATCTTCAGGAAATAAAGAAGTAATCACTTTTAGCCATTTGTTTATACAGAGGTTTTACACTAATGATGATATGCGATTGAAGACAATTCAATTTCCGGAAAGTGAGTTGCCTGTTCAGTACCTGTGTATATATCTCCTTAAATGGATTCTTACAGGAGAAAAAGTCCAGGTCAATGTCGAGGATGTATTGATCGGCCTGTCCAATGACACCGAGGAGAGTGTTTACAACAGGCGCTGTTGAGTCATCCGCTGTACAGTTCTGGTCCGGGGTGCTGTGGCTGCTCCTTGGCGTACTGCTGCCACCTGGTGGCTGAGGTGTGCTAGTGCAAGACTCACTGCAGCTCGGTTGACAGTCCTCTTTGTCCGTCTCTGTGCTGGTGGACGTTTTGGGCTTTTTAGCAGCGCGGCCGTTGCTTTCAGTGTTTGAGGAGGTGTCCACTGGGGTCACCTGGAGGACGTTTAGGCGCAGTGGCTTGGGTTCTTCTAGCTGAGCCAAAGGAACATACAAGGCGTCACTGAGGAAGTAATCGTCAGTGCTTGTAACCCTGGAATGGGATTTAGTCATAGGGCAGAAGCTGTAATGGACCCAAAGCAGAAATCCAACGCTATTAGAAACAAGCATCACAGAGGCGGAATATAGATTAGTTCTGTGGCTCTACAGGGATTTTAACCACCGCCAGATATTTAGAGAATATGGAAATCATGTATCATACAAGAAATAACATTAATGAACACGAATCTTTCTAGATTCTTCTAAAGCGACTTTCCACCATCTGACCAGCACTTCTTAAACGTTTAAAAACGACACAAAGAGTGACCGCTCCTCACCTGATGGTGGTTGTTGACGCGTCTCTCCCGACAAACATATTATGCTCCCCCCCTTTGATCTGCTGAGCCCAGTAGGGGTGGAGCCAGGAGACGTGGGACACATGTCCCGCATAAACCATCGGCATGATCCAGTTCTCGATGCTCAGCTCACTAGTAGAGAGAGAGAGAGAGAGAGAGAGAGAGAGAGAGAGAGAGAGAGAGAGAGAGAGAGAGAGAGAGAGAGAAGTTCCATGGTTGTCAAAGGAGTCAACAGTGGGCATTTGACTGAGCTATTGTTCCGGGTCAAACCCTGAGCAAAAACCTTCCTGCTTGACATACGAACCGGAGCAGGCACACGAAGCCACTGTACACAGGGACGTCAAAAGTGCTGTCTGAGCTTTTTCTTACTGTGGAAATCTGAAATATTTCAGTAACTGGGAAGTTATACTATGTGCCACGGAGCTTTATTGCAGAGAATAAAGTCTGCAGCTGGACATCTGACATGGCTTTGTACATTCTGATGCCGTGTGTTGAAGAACTCCTGTGACAGGTGGTGACAAGCTCCTCACTTCATAATATATGACAGAGAATGTCCTCTCAGGAAACATTCCCATACGTGTCTGTCTCCGTCTCACTCACACTCGCAAAGGTTCAGGAGAAAAAGAGAGAGGGGGGGGGGTTGGGGGACAGAGAAAGCGAGAGAGAGAGAGAGAGAGAGAGAGAGAGAGAGAGAGAGAGAGAGAGAGAGAGAGGGGGGGGACAGAGAGAGAGAGGGGGGGACACAGAGAGAGAGAGGGGGGGACACACACAGAGAGAGAGAGAGAGAGGGCACACAGAGAGAGAGAGAGAGAGAGAGAGAGAGAGAGAGGGCACAGAGAAAGAGAGGGAGAGAGAGGGAGAGAGAGAGAGAGTGTTATAATAGGTGGTGCTGTACTGTATCTGGGTAATATCCATCTCACCTGTACAGGGTGTCTTTGTCAAACACCGTGTTGGCGGGCATATTCACAGGAATCAGGAGATCAGGGTGGGAGTCCAGATGAACCATTTTAATATCTCTCATTGGCATATGGCGAGAAGCAATGGCGCGATATATGTGGGGCACAACCTGTACAAAACAACGAATAAACCAAATAACTTATGTTTCCTATATTTATTAAGACATTTTAATTAGCTGGTTAGCTACAAAACTATTTCAAAAATAGTGATAGGCGTTTAGGTTTAGTGTTTTCTGTCAATATTAACAGTTGTGGTTTGCAGCAGTATATGAGATCATTACAGAGACCTGTGAGCCCACTAGACATTTTGTTGACAAGGTTATTTAGCTCATTAGCTAGCCTAGCTAGGCTATTTATCTCGTTAAACGATAAATAGTTTAATTTCTCACGTCGTGATGGTCTTCCACAACCCACACGGGCAGTTTATCGTAAGTGCGTTTCACTGGCAGCGTTGTCATTTCGCCGGTTATCAGGATATGAGTGAAAAAGGCCAAAGAGACATCGTTATGATATGCTAGCTAGCTAGCGGCTAACAGGTAAGGTCGGACCGATATCGATGAAACACCTTGCGCCGTTGTTTTAGATCCGGGTAAGAACACCTTCCAACGATTAGGACTGTGTATTTTTTCCCTGCGCATTTTAATTGCCTGCGCAAGTTAGAGGTTCGGTTTCATTTACAAAGTCTCCTCATCCTCTTTTTTTACCCTGTGATAATAATTTAGATTTGCCACCATATTAAGAAACACTACATCTCAAAATCTCTATCTAAAAAGATCAGCCTGAACATTTTTTCTTAAGTTTAATATTGTGTGCATTTTGCAATTTCCTTTATGTTATTTATTATGTTCAGATGGGTTGAAATAAATGTACTGTATGTTTACAGTTCCTATTCGTTTTGGCTCTTTGCCTTTAATGAAACTATTATGTTTGAGAAAGTGCCCCCCCCTCTAAAACATCTAACCCAGCATGTTCAATGAAGGAGAATTCCACAGACTTTTAATGGCTAATGTGTTTGCATTTGCGGAAGTGCTGTTGTGAAACACTACGTGTAGGCTGGAGCCTTTCACAAGCCGAAGCTGGTTTATTTAAAGCAAGGGAAATGGGATCGAAATATGGAAAATGCCAGGTGAGTCTTCAGGCCTTAGGGCTTTTCTCTGGCCCGGCGGTGAAAGACTGCACTTAATGAAAGTGCAGCGGTGTCAGGGAGGCTTTTCTGGAGAAGTAGTATGCATGCTTGAGTAACAACATGAAACATGAAATAATTGTGCAGCTCTCCAAGTACGAGTGCTTGCACGAGAGGTTCTCTTTTTTCACTTCACAGACCTCTGGTCAGTGTACACAAGCTCGCCGGAGTCCCAACCGGGAGGTTCTGAACTGCGGAGAAGAGAACTAGCGTGGCACGACAAGGAATATTTCATGTGATGCGCTGCATAAGTAAATGCAGAAATGCCATAATGTGGATGGACAAAACCCACAAATCTAGCGTGGAGGAGCGGTGATGAAACGCGCCAAATGGCATAGATGTATGAGAGCGTTCATTCCAGGTGGCTGCTCCCTCTAGCAACACGTCAGAAGTGTTGGAAGAACCGGGACATTAAAGATGCATTTGTGTCATCATGTTTTATTCAGAGAGATTTCTGCCGCCTGGATCGCTGGCCTATCACTCCCAGCTTGTCGTAAAGACAGGTCGATTGTGCTTAAACATGAGCGTCTTACAGCCTTCATGCTGCGTTCCCAAAGCAGATTAATTTTCAGTGTCGGTTAGCTTGTTAGGGTCCTGCTTTGTTTCACCGGCAGCTAGACTGTCATCACCCGGTACCGACCTCCTTCCCTGGAGGCTTATGTTACTAAGAAGTGGCTCTTCAC
Organism: Brachyhypopomus gauderio; assembly: GCF_052324685.1. Taxonomy (NCBI): domain Eukaryota; kingdom Metazoa; phylum Chordata; class Actinopteri; order Gymnotiformes; family Hypopomidae; genus Brachyhypopomus; species Brachyhypopomus gauderio. The sequence goes on from NC_135229.1 coordinate 13,136,769, forward strand.
CTGTGTTGCTTCAGCAATCACTTTAAATACGCTCAGCAACAGAGATCCGACCGTATCGTGCTGGTGGTGCGTTCAGGGAACTGCGATGTCTTTAACAGAATTACGGTGGCCAATGTAGATCAACCTTGTGGTGACTTTTAAGTGAACTGTCAGCACATCCTCAGTAGTCTCGGAGTCTAATTGGGTGTCCAGAGAGCGGTACAGTCATTCATAGAGTGTGTGTGTATGGTGAGAGTGTGTGTGTATGGTGAGAGTGTGTGTGTATGGTGAGAGTGTGTGTGCATGGCGAGCGTGTGTGTGTATGGTGAGCGTGTGTGTGCATGGCGAGCGCGTGTGTGTGCTCGCAGCGTGCGCTCGGACGAGCCGCGGCTTGTCTATGATTAATGCCACGTCCATCTTTGACCCGATCTAACGCTGGAATCCGAACCTCACTCTACCCTCGGATCATCTTCCTCCTCCTCTCCCTCGTCTCCCTCATTCTCTGGGGAGTCAGTGTAGCCAGCAGCTCCCGGCTCGCCTCGGCAGCCGCGGGTTTGTTAGCACAAGTGCTGGCAGCATGGGCGGAGGAGGGGGGGGGGGGAGGTTGCCAGCCAAGCCGGCGTTTGTTGAATTATTCCTTGGGATTATTCCTTCTTTCAAACCAGCGCCTGGAAGTGTGCGGCGGACGAGGCAGGAGAGAGCAGAACCGGGGAGAACTTTTGTCCCGCCAGTCAGCTCACGCGTCTCGTTCGGGGATGGGGGGGGGGGGGGGGGGGGGGGGGTGAGACTGTGGTCCTCTCCGGCCAGGAAGTGGGCCGGCGCGGTGAGTCCCTCTACAATGCGCGTGCGATCCTCGACGCCAGTTATTAGCTCTGACTCTGTGTCTGGGCGGCTGATGGATTTCCACGTCGTCTTCTTGCTCTGCACCCCCCTCTCCGCGTGTAAAACGAGAGCCGGTCCTTGCGGTGCCGCACTGTCATCCTCATCCTCTCCTCCCTCGTTTTGTGCCAGAGGCTTCAATTTGCTATACGTGTTGCAAGCTTGTGTTCTCCCACAGGTTCCTCTGCCCTCACGCCCTCTCTGTGCCTTGCTCAGAATCGCAACTCCTTGCAATATGCGCGCCACTAAACATCTCTGAAATATCCTTCTATTTAGCGAGCCCCGTTATCATTTCGTTTCAGAACGCGGTGGTTCGCTCGCGAGCCCGGTCCGCACGCCGGAGAAGGAAGTCGTGCCCTCTTAGAGAGAAGCAAGAATTTATCAATGTCAAAGAGCTCCTGGAATCTTTGCAGGTCTGGCCTATTTTTGGAACGGGAGTGGGGTGTTGAAGGGAGAAAGCTCAGTGGCATATCCCTCCCTCCCTCTCTCTCTCTGTCTTTCTCTCTCTCCCTCTCCCAATTTCTTTTTCTCTATTTCTCTTCATATATCTCCCTCTCTTTCTAACACCCCCCACCCCACTGCTCTAAAACATATCCCACAATGCCTGGGTGCCCCTGTCATATCCGACCGCCGTCGCTGCCACGCCAACACCCCCTCCCCCCCCACCTCTCCCCCGGGGCCGCCTGATTGGCTGGAGCTTCAAAGAGCGAGGTCCAGTGCAGGTGAGTGGGCGGCGGGCCCTGTCTGGAGAGAGACTGCGGTAGACGGAGGCTCCAGAGCTCAGCTAGCATGCCAGCGTCGCACTACAGGGGGGCGGGGGCGGGGGTGGTTGTGGGGGGGTCTGGGAAGTGGGCCAGCATTCAAATCCCCGCCCTCTCTCACCAGTCAGCACGAGCATTCTCCTGAGCGGCGCCTCGCGGCGTAATCGTCGTTTTCTCCCGGTCTCCCGTTCCGTGGCGACAGCCGTGCACGCGGTCACGCCACTTTGTCACGTTTTACCACAACGACACGTTTTGGGGGAAAACATGCTAGTGTTAAAAGGGCAGAGGTGCTGGTGAGATTAGCTGGTGATCTTCAGACCCTAGTTTGAAATGCTAGCAAGTTTGAAATGTGTGTGTGTGTGTGTGTGCATGTTTCCCTACATTCATCGAATTTCATGAGGTCTGAAGAAACAGGTTTGACTATATTACTGTCAGTCTGGGCTTGAAAATGCTGAAACCTTTTTGCTAAGACCCCCCCCCCCCCTAGTTTCCACTTGTGCATGCTTAACTTTGCACTTAATCTGGGGCAGAGCCATCCCACACTCCCTAAATAATTCAGCTGTACAACTTTATCATGTGATGGAGTCTAGTCCTGGTGTGAAAGTGGATGTGGTATTCATGAAGCGCAGAGATTTAAAGCTTCCATATTCCACAGCCTGTTGAGGTTTTCACTAACATAATCTGTTTTGCCAGTAAAATCTGTATAACAGCTTGGTTTGAGGTAAGATTTTTTAAAACAGCATGACAGTGTCGCCGTGATAATAATGACCACATGTAATATAGTGGAAACAGGTGCAGAAGAGAAAAAAAAATCAATTGCATGATATGTCGTTTTGATTTATGTTGGTCTTATGATTATGAATATCACATAAATGTATTATAGTCTAAGATGCTGTTTTCTTTCATGCTGATGGATGATGTTTGAATAACAAATATAGGGCAAAGGGGCTTGTCTAGTTCATTTCCACTCGTTCAACTGCATCACTATATCAACTGAAACTCAGTGGAATGGTGTAGATTCAATTCAGAGAGTGGCACATGTGGACCGAAAAGCAAAGCATCACTTCGCAGGACGTGTGTGGTGCTTGATCAAACAAAACACTTGACACAGACAAGCTGTTCTGATGAACTGATAAGAGTTTCAACGCACTGTATCTCATTTCCATGTAAGAGGGAAAAATAGATTAGATAGATTAGAGCTGAAGTAGATTACGGTGGGAATCCGCCAAGGCTCTTATATGATATTGTGGTTCTGGGTCACCAGCTATGAGTTCCATGCGTAAAATTGGTTGTTGCTGTTGAAAAATTTGGAAAAACTACCCAACATATAAAGGAGACTTCAAAAATCCTGTCAGGAACATCAGCTGTCAGGCAATTTTCTAATCCTCTGAACTCAGAAAGTGATCAATATCAAGACCATACCCAGAAAACACCACCCGCTAAACACCACTAATGTAAACCTCACCTAGAAAACACCACCCGCTAAACACCACTAATGTAAACCTCACCCAGAAAACACCACCCGCTAAACACCACTAATGTAAACCTCACCTAGAAAACACCACCCGCTAAACACCACTAATGTAAACCTCACCCAGAAAACACCACCCGCTAAACACCACTAATGTAAACGTCACCCAGAAAACACAGCTCAGTAAACACCACCCGCTAAACACCACTAATGTAAACCTCACCCAGTAAACACCACCCGCTAAACACCACTAATGTAAACCTCACCCAGTGAACACCGCCCGCTAATGACCACTAATGTAAACCTCACCCAGTAAACACCACCCGCTAAACACCACTAATGTAAACCTCACTCAGTAAACACCACCTGCTAAACACCACTAATGTAAACCTCACTCAGTAAACACCACCTGCTAAACACCACTAATGTAAACCTCACTCAGTAAACACCACCCGCTAAACACCACTAATGTAAACCTCACCCAGTAAACACCACCTGCTAAACACCACTAATGTAAACTCACCCAGTAAACACCACCCGCTAAAGACCACTAACGTAAACTTCACTCAGTAAACACTACCAAGTAAACATCACTCAGTTAACACCACTGGATAAACACCATTGTTTGTAGTGAATTCAAAAACTAATCACAGAAATCCTTTGCTTGTCTGGCAACTGGGGCTGTAGTCTAAATGTTTAATCTAGAAATGTTCATCTGGGCTGAGAGTAAGAGGTTGCTTTGTTTCTGAGAAGCTGTGAGCAAGTTTGATGTGGAAATGAGGAAGAGGGAGGAATGAGGAAGAGGCAGGGTTATGGAGTCTTCAGGGGGCATCTGACAGTATGAACATGTCGGCCATGGCCACAGAGAGGCTAGATGTTCCAGAGCAGTTTTTTGGGGAAACAAAAATGAAAATTAAGTCCAACTCTCTCCTCTGTCCCCCCTCCATCTCTCTCACACTAGACTTGATCAGGTCATACAGTCTTTCCAAGTAGATCAATTATGTACGAACAGTTGTTTAAGATGATGAGTTTGAAGGTTTTGAGAGCGCAGTCATAGCTAGAAGACACATAGAAGCGAAATCATTTGTCCATCAATCAGGAAGAGACAGTTTCTTTATAAAACCATTGGTACTCAGCAGTTAATTATACACTGGTTTGATACTTTGTTGTTACATCAGTGCATTTCAACAACTAAATAAACTACATTTATTTAGAAATCTACGGATATTGTAATAATCACCTCTGAAATGTATTCAAGTTACTGAATGACCGTTAATGAATTACCCGAAATTTGCTCTCCCACCAGCAGAGGACAGCGTTCGTCATATATTTAAACTCTGTCACTGAACACGTGTCTCACGAGCCACTCTCGCTGCAGGGGCAGGGGTAGATCGGGGCAGATCGGCGCAGATCGGCGCAGATCGGGCAGCCGGAGTCCTTCACCTGCGCTTGTGAAAATCCGCCCGTGTTTCCCCGCAGCACCGCAGCACGCTAATGGAGCGGGCCGTGCCGCAGCCAGTGCATTAACTTTGGCTATGACTCAGGAGTCAATAAGTTTAAACCCAGCCGAAGGCTCGCGCCTTTGTGCCCTTGAGCGAGGCACTTAGCTCCGTTCATCCAGCGCTGCAGTCCCGACAGCTGGTTAATGCAAGTCATTTTGGGCGCGTGCCAGCCAAATGACAAAATGTAAATACCTAGAACAGAGGAAAGAGGGCCTTTCTCTTTCTGTACGGGCAAATCGTGCTCAGAGTGCAACTCTGTCAGGCCACACACACACACACACACACACATACACACTCACACACACACATACACACACACACACACACACACACATACACACACACACACACATACACTCACACACACACACACACATACACACACACATATATATATATATATATATATATATATATATATATATATATATATATATATACAACTATGCTTCTACACCCACTAACCATGTTGACACAGTAGCAGTACGGCATTGTTGCTTGAATGAGTCAGTGTCTTTTCCATGAGGCAGTGTCAGTGTTGGGTTAAGCCACCCGTGAATATCCAGCGAATGCTGGCCGTATGGCCCGAAACCGGCCCGCCGCCCAAGTGCCGATGGACGAGGACGCGTGGGTGATTTGTGGCGGTGCGCGGACCGTTGTCACACCCGCGGAGCCTCTGTGAATAATAATCATCCGTGTCATCCTATAGCAGAGCGGGCTGGAAAGAGTCTTGTGAGAGCTACCTGACATCCCCAAGACGCTGCCCCCCCCGCCTGCCCCCACCGTCACGCACGTTTGCCGTCCCTCCCCGGCTGAAACAGTTTGGGCGGAAAAACAGTGTCAGCCTGTCTCGCCATCTCCTCCCCCCTCTTGGGCTTGATAAGCAAACGTTCTCTTCTGTTGACACCAAGGGGGGTGGTGTGTGTGTGTGTGTGTGTGTGTGTGTGCGCTGGGGGTGGACGGCAGAGGTGTAGAAAGGAGCCAGAAGGCACGGACTGATGTTGAAATGCTATTCAGGCTCATCCACAAACGGATGCATTCACCTCGTATCATGTGCGCGTGTGTGTGTGTGTGTGTGTGTGTGTGTGTGTGTGTGTGTGTATGACTCACAGTTAGATGTCATGGATATGGAGCGTGCTCTCCAGAGATCCTGGCTTCGTTTGTGGCCTCGGCCATGTGACCTTTCACCCCAGAGCCTCCAGAGGACCCCGCGTGTTATCAGACCAGATAAGCCTTTTCCCAACTACCCTGCAGGAAGGCATCCATCAGAAACACGCAGGAGTGCGGGCGGTGTTGGTTATCGTCCTGTAGCCCCCCGCTGACTTCACCCACCGCCCCATAGCAGCCGCGTACCCCCCCAAACCGCCACCCCCCAAACCGCTCCCTCCCCGTTTAAATCCCGCCCACTGAATGCGTCAGAGCTCCTCCCTACTGGTGGAGCCAAAACAAAACACTCTTCAAAAGACGTTTAGACCCAGAACAAAGAGCGTTACGATTTGACAACTTCGGAATCAACATCCGTGTTTTCTAAAGCAATTATGTTTATGTTTGCAGCAGATGGCATTACCCAGAGAGACGGTGACAGCATGTGGACATTATGTGTGCTTCCAAGGAACTGAACCCCTGGCGTACCACCACCTTCTACTGCTCAGCTACAGGTTTTCATGGTTACACAAAAGTGTACATCAACTCTCCCACATCACAGTAAAGATTTACTATTCAACACGAACCCACGGAAAAGCCCGGTAAAGTGGTGTAGCGTAATCGCTCGCTTGAAAAGCTTTGAACGACAGCTCCGACCTCTGCGACACCAACCCCTTCTCACCAACCCCGCCCTCAGATTCATGTAAATGAACGAAACCTCTTTTTATTCGTTTGCCATGGCATAAACCGGGGGGAGGGGGCGGGGTCTCACAAGCTCTCGCTTCCTACCTTGCGACCTCCAGCTGATCAAGTTTCTCTGTTCTTGGGGTCTCGCCCTGATGAGCTGTCGTTCTCCAACAGGGAGAGAGGGAAGAACCCACTCGTTGACCACTTCATCTCCCTAATTTCCACACGCCGTGGCTGTGTGGATTATGGCCCAACACAGACAGCACCTACTGGGGAGCAGATGGTGCTGTGTGCCATTCTAAGCACCCCGCTATTACAGAGACCACAGAAAGGATTATCTCCCCGATGCTGAATAATATTACAATAATTTCTACTTCCAAGTGGACCGCTCGTTCCCGGACTTCCTTTGCCCATCTGCTGTAGAAAACGGTGGACCTCTTTTCCCCTTGAACGGAAAAAGTGGCCACGTCTCATTCTGAGGATTCAGAGAAAACGGTGGGCGAACGTGCCACTTCTAAAGACCGCAAAACGGGCATCCGGGCGAGCCTTTCACACGAGCTGCATGCCAGCGGACGCCGGCCTTGCGTCCGAATGCTGATTAGTGCCAAGGAGGCGGGTGCGTTAAGTGGGCAGGGGGAGCCCTTTGAAACCTGCTAGCGCCCGCACGCATGGCTTTTGTCTCGCCAAAGCGCTAGCGCCCAGTAGGGGAGAAGGGCGAAGAATGGAAGCGAAGGCCGGCAGAGACGTGTTCGCGCGTGTGAGACGCTCGCGAGCATTCGACCGGCGCATTAGCATGGCCTAATGGCGCGAGCCTTTTCGGCCGAGCGCTACAAAGAGAAGCACGGCTAGCGATTTCCCCCACGTCCGTAATTAGCGGCCCGTGTGCACTGCAGGACCGGGCCTTTCGATGTTGGTGTCCCGTTTCCAAAAAAGCATAAGTGAAATCTTTTTCCATCCATTGACCCTTTTGAAACCATTAATTTCTGAACGCTTTCTGTGCTTCTGAGCCATTACTGAACCACTGACCCAAATAGCCGAAATTATTGAGAGTGCTAATTTGAAGAAGTGCTCTTGCCGTTTGTCTAATGGTTAGGTGGAGAAAAGTTCAAAGAGTAATGTGCTTCAAGGAAGGAAAAAGAATCCTAATATTATTTACTGTATGCCTGTCCAGTCTATGTTTCTTTAGCAGACCTACGCTGAGTGATTAATGATGTCCAATGGTGTTAGTGTTATTTGCAGTGCGCTAGGTAATCGTACTGAGGGCATGTGCCATCTGACGTTTGTGAGCAGCGAGGGGACTGAGAGAGTGGCCACGTCTCCTCTGCAGAACTCTATCAGAGACGCTCTTCACGCCGGAACGTGAGAGGTTAAGGGATGGTTCTGTATCTGCCAGCGGACCGGATCTGCCAGCCGAGCCCCCGTCCTTCTACGGCTCATCCGCTCAGGCTGCTTCTCTCTGGGCAAGATGTGATCTCACACGGCCTCTGTGTTGAACCGCCGTCGCCGAGACCACCGGGAGCGTGCGGAGAGTGCCCAGTACCGCCGCGGTAATCCGATTGGGGCTCTGGAGTTATCGGAGCTTGCTTGGCTGGGGCCGTAAGAACGGTGCCACACGGGTTGTTGGGGAGGGGCGGGGTGGGGAGGTGAAGACGGAGGAGGAGAGAAGTGCAGGTTTGGTCCCTCAGGGAGGGCTGGGATGGGGGGGGGTGTCCGTGTGCCGTGATGGATGACGCTCGCGGGGGGGGGGTGGGGTGGGCTGGACGGACTGTGACAGTGATGAAGGGTAGCAGCAATGCTTGACTCAGATACGAACGTGCATGTGTCTGGGCTTGTGTGTACATATGAGTGTGCGTCTGACAAACGGAGGCATGGAGATTGTGTGTGTGGGTGTTTGCGTGCGAGTGTGTGTTTGGGTATGTTTAGACGTTTTCGCTGGCACATTTTCGTGACCACCCATGTTCGTCTGTGTCTCTCACCCCTACGGTGATAAGGTTCCGGTCTATGATTGAAAACAGCGCTCACATTAAACACAAGATAGGGCCTGCATTCCACCTGTTCTGTGTCAATAACTTGAAAAATTCTACAATTTGTTTACCATCCTGCGCGACCTTTGTATCTGTGTGGTGGAGCGTGGGTGTGTGTGTGTGTGTCTGGGTACGTGTGAGGGGGCATCACATGTTTGATGTTTTTTTCTTCTTCACATTTTGATTGATGCAGCCATTCATGCTAAAAGCATGCTGGGATGCCTCGGGGTACAGGAGGCATCGGGCCACCACTGCACAATGTGAATCAAGATCGGAGCGCTCGCCGGGCCACACCGCGCCTCTGTGACGCCCCTGACCGCTCTGGTCCGCCGATCCACCGACACGCACGCCACAGCACTCCGCTCGCCGCCCCCGTCCCTGACCACGCACGTCAGGCCGCCCACCGCGAAGCAATTTGGACAGGATGTTCACGTTTTATGGGAAAATTTGGGAAAACTATTGCTTGCCTGTTTAGGTGTTAAAAGAGAATGGCTTGCCTAGCCACTTAGGTTTTGTAAAATATACAAAAGATTGTAAGATATCCTCCGTCAAAAGTTTTCAGTGGAAACTTTGCTACAAACACACCATGAACCCAAATGCTTTTTTTGCTCACACCCCGTATGACCAAGAACTTTGGTTCATTAAGATACAAAACATGAAGTTTTAAAACAACAAACAAACAACAAAACAAACAACCAAACAAACAGGCAAGACTCCAAACGGCTGAGGAGGAAAAGTGATTTATTCATACACTCATGTTGTCTGTAGGCCACAGGCTGTGCACCCGCTGGAACAGATTTACAATCTCCCATTTATTGGTTGAATGAAAGAGGCTGATAAGCTGCAGCGTGGCGAGTGGCACTTTGGCGCCGAGGTGCTCGCTACTGTGCCGGCCAGCAGGGTGCGCTAAACTCTGGCAGCTCCTGGATTACCACGCTAATGCCGGCTTTGCCGTTGATAAACATCTACAACTCGCATCTGTGGCGTATAAAATAACCAACTGGACCCATTTGGGAACTCTTAGTTACACAAATTGAGCTGGTAAAAGTCTGGGAGGAGAGAAAGCTTTCTTCTAATAGTGTGTTTTAAAAAAAAATTCATAGGTTTTTGGATTCAAAAAGACAGATTACAGAAAAGGTAATTGGCCAGTGCCAAGGCTTGTGTATGTGGGTGGAAGTCTTGGCTCAGAATGTTGTTTAACGGCAATGGTGGCCATACGAGGTGCTGGCACACTGCCTGTGTTTCTGATGCCCACACACACCCCCTCTCTGAGCTCCCCGTGGGACAGCAGTCCCGGCTGGGAGTGGACCGCCCTCCGTCAAATCTCCATCAATGTGTCTCCTTCCCAATGAGATTAGAGCACAACTTTGATCTCGCCCGTCCTGAGGTTTCAAGCCCACTTTGATGTGTTCCCTCCTTGTTAACGACAGAGGCGATGGGAGATGACAGCGTCCCTTCTGGGCAGGGGAGAGGGGAGATTGAGCAGACCTCAGGTTCGGAAGCAAGAGAACAGGTTTGGGGGTGGCGGGGGGGATGAGAAATGCTCTCTGGTGTGATATAACGCTGGCCGGCGGGACAGGACATCAGGACAGATTGATAGGTGTTCCTCTTTGCTCTCTTTGAGTACCCCCCCCACACACACCCCCACACCCCCTGCCGCTTCTCACCAACCCCGGGCGTCTCTCTCCAGCCCCGTCCGACCGCCGTGGCATTTTCATGGGCTTTTTGTGAAGATGAGAGATGGAGCCTCTCATTTATTTCATCTTCTATAGGAGATGTTTTAAGTGCTCCTTCGGGGCCAGAGGAGAAGTCTCTCTGTTTCTCCTCTCCTTGTGACCCGTCCCTCCCCACCTTCTCCGTCCGCTTTTCTTGGGGAGAATATCTGGAGTCTAATAAGCAATCTTTTACCCTGTGCCCTCTTTCCCCCCAAATGAATACAGCAGTCGTACAAAAGATGTAAATAAATCTACCTTTCACCTTCCGGCGTTCGGCGTAGCACGGGCTCGTTAAGTCGGCTGCGACTTTTGACATTTAAAAATGGCTCACGCAGTAGGGGTTACAGGAGAGGGCAAACCAATCCTTGAAAACTAAACCAACCCCTCCGCCCACCACCACCACCACCACCACCACCACCCCCTCCCAAAATAATCCTGAGTGATGCCGAGTTCAGTGGCGACGTGCTGGCGCTCCGAACACTGCTCGCACATGGCCGCCCGCCAATCTCTGATCACGCAACGTGGCCGAGACCAAGAGTCGAGCGGCCCTGCAGGCTGTGAGGCTGCAGGAGACCACGGCTAAGATCTCCTCCCTTCACAGGCCTCCACGCGGAGCGCAAAGCCACCTCCCTTAGCGAGCGCTGGGAAACCCACACCCACGCTCCAATGTTTCTCCTGCTTCCTTGACTAATTACATCCACCATGCATGTCTCCTCCACAAATAATGTGTTTTTCTGATATGTTTAATGGCAGCGTTTTATCAAGGGAGTTTGTGAGTATTAGTGAAATGATTCATTTTATCACTTCATGTGGCATGGAGCATGCCTAATGAGGTATTTTTTTCTATGGAGAGTTGGATATTCAAATGTGGATCCTCATTGTGAAACGATGTCATGGAGAAAGTGGGACAGTGTCTACCGGTTGAGAGAAGCAGGTTTAATTTTCCGCATTCCTCACCACATATCTTCAGCATACCTTATCGCATATAGAACTGAGGAACGGTGCCATTTTAAAAGCCAATGAACGAAGGAACGGACGTTGCAAGGACAGAGACAGAAGCTCCGATTGGTTTCGGAGTGACGTGATGGTGGACGGAATAAGAGGCCACGACAATGTTATTTCAGCGACGCAAAGTCCTTTCAGCGGCAACTGACCTCAGACAGGAGCGGGTCGATTCATCGGGCGAGAACCGACGGGAAGCTTCGACAGCAGTGGGCTGAGACTATGGGCCTGAGACTATGGGGCTTCTCTTCATGGACTGCAGCTACGCTGGCTGGAAACTCTGCATGCTGAAGTTTCCTGACAAGCAGCGGGCTTCAGAGCTGCATTGTCGGTGGGGTGTTGAAGGTGCTTTTTACTCTAGATACGTGTGTGTGTGTGTGTGTGTGTGTGTGGAAATACACCTGGAGCTGGTTTTTGTCTCAGGCGATGCCCACAGGAGATCTCCTCCAGAGTGATCCTCCATCAACCAGTGTCGCCTCTCAACGCTCAGACTCAATCTTACAGGCGCTGAGGCAACACTGTTGTTCCGGAAGCTTCCGGGCCACAGCGACAAACAGTTCAATCTAATTTGGCGCTAGCGGACGTGGGTGAACGTGCGAAGGCGAACCCATGATAGCGGCCTGAGGCGTGGCGCACGTGTTCGTGCCCCGAGAACGCCACGTGCTTCAGACAGCAAGCGAGTGGCCCTGCCACGAGTCTGCACCGCCACGTTTCCACTCTCGAAGCTCACCAGCGACTCACGGAGACAAAAAGTGATAAAGTCGAACTGCGAGGCAACTGCCCTCTCCCTAGGCAGCAGATTAGATTATTAACACTTTGCTGGCTTGGCTAGAAGTGTCTCTTCACACGAATCACTGAAGTGCTTGTAGGGGTCAAGTGGCCCTATCAGTGATCAGCGAACTTGTGAGGCTCAGCTTCTGATGTGAAGCCCTACGATCCCATTTGAAGCAATACGGGACGCGTGTTGGTTTTAACTAAAATCATGTTAGGCGCACAAGATGTTTAATAGAAGCTAGAAGCACATTTTCCCTCCTGTTCTTCTCTGGAGAAGTAAATTCGGCAAGATCTTGCTGAGGAGGACCAGAGAATAACATGCCGGGAATGTTTAAAAGGAAGGCAACTTCAGAGAAGGATGTTGGGGTAAAATAAATATTTCCAAGTGCATAAATATCTGAAATAAGGGGCTATTTCTGAAAGGGATTGCTAATGGACTTTGCTTTTAGATGCCCACATCGGAATGCTGGTTTGGCTTCGCGGACACGAGGGATTCGCGCCACTCTCGTCAGTCTTCTAAGTAGCCTGTGATCTGTGCTCATCCTTTTTTCTCTGTCCATTGAATTATGGATATGGGCATCAGCTATGACGGTGTCGGAGTGACCTCGAAGCCTGCAGCCTCTCCGGGGTCGTTTCGTGGTGCGGTCCGGGAGCCGGAAATCGCATTTCACAGGCTAGGCTGGTGTGCATGAATTATTCTGAATTATTTTGGGCAGCTGAGGGGTGGTGGGGGTTTGTTGGAGGTGGGGAGAAGGGGGGGGGGGTGGGGCGAACACGGCGGGCGAAATGAAAAGTGCGGATGCGAGTGAGACGCGTCGGACCTGATGATCTTTCATTTCTTTTCACCCCGAGCCAACCAAAAGTCGTACGCTCGCCGAAGAGAGGCGTCTCGGTGAATCTCCCCACCACTTCACATTTCCAATGATAATCCACTGTGTGTGATGACAGTGCAGACGCGGAGCTGTGGGGTGGGTGGTAAGCAATAGAACGAAGAGAGGAGTTTGGGGAGGAGAATCGATCGGTGCCTCTGTTCGGGTGAATGGAATGAGGATAAGGCCTGTGGTGACAGGCTTTTTAAGACCAAAATAAATGGTCTTGCTGACCCTTTCATCTGGGGTATGAGTCCAGAGACTACAATCTACTGGAGAAAGATGTTAACACTTCCGATGTTCGTTGTTTTGGAGAAAGCTTTTATGTCCGTCGACAGAAAATGGTGTTTGCCTAACCAGGCCAAAAAAGTTCACGAGTTCAAATAAAAGCTCACACGAACCGCCTGCTCTGTGGAGCCCAAGCTCTCATCGATTCACGCCTCTTCTGACCTGCCGTGACCAAACACTCAGGCCGTAAACAAAAGACTAGAGCAGGACTCTGACAGGAGACTGCCACCCGACGCCTCTGAGGTCAATTCCACCCAGAGGGTTTCTCTCTTCACACACTCGAGCTCCACTGGGCATGCTCAGCCATTTGGCTATGTTGCTTCTGCAATAAAGTCCTCACAAGAGAAGCAGTGACAATAGAGAAGACTAGCAGAGAATCCCCAAGTCTAAATTCCATTTGGAGAAAGATGGAAAGATTATTCTTCTCAATCCTGGTGTGGGACTTGACCATCGAAGATCATGGTAATATGCGCATTGTAAGTGGCAATTTGATGCAAATAAAAGCGCCTCTGTGCCATAATAAAAGTGTGAGAGTGTGTGTCTGTGTGTGAGAGAGAGAGAGAAAGAGGGAGAGAAATGATCCCAAGAAAATAAGGGAGGAAGAAAGAAAAAAAAACGAGAAAATAAATATTTGGAAATAAGCAATGCGAGGTGTACAAAAGGTGCATAAAATTAAGAGATAAATGTTTCACATCAGCAACAATGCAGGAAAAAGCACAATAGTCCACATTAATTAGAGTAATCCATCAAAGGCGTTCACCATGACGTGGCCTAATGATCGCTTTGAGAAGTTTTAATGAGCGCCACGCACACTACAACTTTGTTAGTTAAAATGTTGACGTGTGACTACACACGGCGCTCAGGAGCCGTTTTGGGCCAGAGCCAAACGTCCTTTATGCCACAAAATAATCTCTTGCTTGTTAAATGAGTCAGAACTACAACAAATAACCGCAAATGAGAGCAGCGTTAAAGCACGTTCAAGACGGCACCAGGGGCCGTGTGAACATGGACCAGAATCAAACACCTTTTGGGACTGCTCTGTTGTGCATTTTGGAGTCGAACATGTTGAATATGGTACCAGGTTTGCGTGGTCGCAGCAGAACGGCGTCAATCTGGCAGTGTTGGCGGATCTCAGCGGGTCGTCGTCGGTACCAATGCGTCTCCAATAACCGCGAAACGTTCGCTTACCGGGAGCGACAGGCGGAAAAGAATCGAAACCATTAGAGGAGATATATGGCTGCTGCTTATGTGAGACGTGGTGTGTAAGATTGGGAGAAACACAGAGACGAAGCGAATGAAAAGCGACGTGGTGTGTTCGGTTCGCTCCGTAATGAACGTCTTAACGTAAGGAGCTGCTCGTTGGCCTTGGTTCCAAGCGAGACGCAAAGCCCATATACGCCACGAACGTTGTAGCAAAAACATTACTGCTAGATGGTTGCACTTTAAAGACTTTCAAATATGTGACGTTGGAGATCTTTTGGGAATCAGGTCGCAATTTGGCGCCATCTCGGCCTTTTTCTGTATCTGATCCAGTTTAATAAGGGCCTGGACCTGTTGTGAGGAATCAGGTGCTCTTGCGTTAGGAGAACCTTAAACTCCATGTCTATAGCAGGATGGAGACCACACAGTCCTGCGTCGTACTCTCTTGTATCACTGGACCCTACAGTACGACGAACCTCCAGCCAGTTTAGCCTCACAGAGATTTATCACACACTTCTCTTTTTTTTCTATGCGGTTTCCGCACTCCTGTGACCACCGTGGCTGACCCAGAACCAGCTGTGAGTCGTTGGGTCACATCTGAGTCCAATACAGTAGGCTGAGTCAGGAGTCGCGAACAGCCCAAAGAACCTGGTGCCAGTACAGCTTCTCGGCACCAACCAGACAAATTTGCCTCAAACTGCTTCACTAGGCTCGACGCCATTTGTACGTGCAGCTGTGAAATATTTTTCAGCAGAAATGTTTCAAGTTAAATGTCAGCTATGATCTGCAGCACTGGTACATTGAGGGCCATGCTAATTGACTGAATACCAGACATTAGTCATCAAGAGACGACAAACTGTGTTAGAAGCGTAAAAATGGAGCAATGCCATTTTAACGACCAGAAAGTAGCAAACACTCATTATGAAAGTGATTCATATTTTTGTTTCTTACCTGAGATGAAGAATCAAACTGCTTTGCAGCCCCCAAATGAACCAGCTTATGCTCCATAGACCAGTGTTTTGTTAAAATTAGCCTAAACCATACTGTATACTGCATTCGATATAGGCTACTCTCTAAAGTACATATTGGTCCCGTGGTAGTATGCACTACACGACAAGATTTCACATATAAAATTCATTTTGGTTGCTACACACCACATTCTGTGTGGGGACCTAATCATTACACAAGTAGTATATGGTGGGCTATTTTGAAGAGAGCTCAGGTCTCCCACTCGGTGGTGGCCATGTTTAAAATAGATTTATTACTGAATATCTGGAACATCCAGGTGACGCATAAATAATACTAATAATACATACTGACATAATAATACAATACTTAGTTTTTAAAACATTCAATAATATTAATAATGAAGTTCTTAGTAATTGACTCTGGACCCTTCAGCGAGAGACTGAGTTCTTCTCCTAAATGTCTTCCTTAGACTGGAGGCCCTGCCGTCTTTGTGAAACCTCTAGCCTCTCGATCCCCGGCCCTCGAATGTAAAACCTGTTCCAAGATTTTGTCATTTCTTAGCAATCTGTCAGCAGACTGACCACTGTGTTGGCTAACTCGTACGTAAAGGCAGGGCGGCGAGTCTACAGGAGAGGAATTTCCTCGAGGAACGTCTGAATGCCAGGAGCGGTTCCTGTGCTGCTGATTCGAATCAAGGCCACTGGAGTTGGGAGATGCTTTGTACCACAATCACACAGCGTTCAACAGGGGCACAGACAGGATGCCCTCAAATTAAGCCCTTAATGCATTTGTACAGAAAGCCAGGCGGTCGTCAGGCGAGCCTGGTGCCATTGTACATATTTGCTGTGTCCTCGCCTCATCGGGGTGAGGACGCCATGCGAAATGTCACCATCTGCCTCGCGACGGCTGATCCCAGATCAATTTAAAAACCGAATCCCCCTTCCCCGTGCTTCAAATCCAGTAGCAAGCACCGAGATCTCAATTATAGATTGGCCTAATTAGCTGACATTCTGTGACAGGCAACCAGCCCAGGCGAAGCTTCCAGTCATGACCATGGAAATCATAACCCATGGAGAATCATGTTTCAGTCATATCGAGGAGTGATAGTTGGTTGACACTGAGTCCTTACGAACCGAAGCTGTTTTCAATGGTACAACTCAGCTTAATGTCTGAACCGCGCTGTGGACCCTGGAAACGCACCACTGCGGCCCGCACGACCTGATTGGTTTGGTGGGGCGGCTCGCGGAAAGCGGTGACCTCAATTTAGTGCTGATGCTTTAACTTCTCAACAGCATACTGAGTGAGTACGTGGATTAGCAAAAATTCATTTGTTTATCAGAGACATTCTGTAAAAAGAGAACATTTATTGTAATGAAAGTAATCCATTTATACATCACGTGAACTGCTGCAGTGCGTTCACTTTTAAAGTTGCACACCTCCAAAACACATTTAAAACGGTAATATTGGACAAACATGTTTCAAGAATATTAAGTCATTGTGTTATGTAATATAAATATTTAGTACAAAATATCACAAGGTTTAAAGCAAAGTAGTACATAGACATCGCCTAGATTCCCAATCCACTGCAACAACTGCACTGTTTCATAGAACCACGTTTTTACAAGTTAGCGTCATTTTTACATCACTGACAAAAGCACAGTAATATTGGATGTAAAATCTGTATGCTGCGCACGCCTAAAACACAAATATTTACCTGCCCTTGCACTGTGCGAAGCCTGGTTCAATCATATGTATATTTTCATCTTTTCATCCCCCTCGATAACTGAGGTGCTGGATGCAATTCCAGACTCATTTTGCGGCAGGCAGAGAGGGCACAATAACAGGGCCATGATTTATTTTAACATCCCAGTCATAACTCAGCATCGGACTGTTGTGATTATCATTCACGGAGGGAATGAATCACCTGTGTTTCATTACTTACAAAGGCAGCTGATAGTTTCTTTGAAGAGCGGAGGATTGGCAGAGGAACAAATTTATTAGAGAGCATAGGTGTAAAAAACACTCCTAGTTTTCTGACCTTGTCTTTCATAAATTAAATGAATGGTAACCATACGTACTGATATCGGAAAACCTTTATCTCACTGTTTTGGCAGAGCACATCGTATCTGATGGTTTTTTTTTTGTGTGTGTTTAGATATTTGAATAAGATGAGAACGTGGGAGAAAACATACGGTATGTTTGTTTTTGGTTATTAGTTGAGTTTGTAAATATCTATTCGGGGGAGGGATGTACAAATGTGGAGTAGTTCAGGCAGACGTGTGCCAAAACGCAGCATAAATCCAGGTAAACCACATTTAGTGCTTATAATGAGTAGATGATGGATGCTTCTGGCATTTTTTCCAGTGGATGATGAAAACCAGCACCAATCATCAACCGCCCCTCCCCTCCCAACTCCCCCCCACCCCAAAATAAAAATTCTTGAATCACTGTCTGCTCTTGAAGCACTATGTACGAACAGATTACCACAGTTTGTGATGCATAAAAAAAGTAAAAAAGCAGATGATTGACAAATTAAAGAGCTAAACTGTGATCTCAAACACACAGCTGCTAACACTTACATAGAGAACGTTTGTGAGCTGCCTGGTGCCCACTGAGAGGAGACTGAACTGTTGTAACATCCAGACACGCTCATGGAGACGGGACGCTTGGGTCGCAGCTTTCTCCAGTTCACACCACGCCGGATTCCAAAAAGTATTTCAAGAGACGTAGCTGCTCACCGCCGTCGCGGCTCAACGGCTTTTTCCGTAGCGTTCCTCAGGATGGAGTTGGGAATCGTGCAGCGAGCGTTTTCTAAAGAACGTTCGCAGCGTCACGAACGAGCAACAGGGCCACGAAGCGTGGCGCATTTCACCACGAAAAGTCGGATTACCCAAAAATATCCCTCCCAGCGATGACCTTCCTCCTCACAAGGAGGAGGAGCCAACACGTGTCCGTGAGCGTTGTTTCCAGTCACGTGACCACGCTCGCCTTGACGCTTTCAGCCTTTTTGCGGAGTAAACAGTCAGCAAACTGGTCCCACGGGTCAGCCGCCCGTGTGCGTGGGCGGAGATGGGGATCGAGGACAAGGCCACTTCGTTAGCATGGAGCTCCGCCTGCGCGCTCCACCCTCGCGGACGGCGACCGTTAGGAATCCCACTCGCCGTCGTCGCCCCCGTACATGTCGGCTAGCTTGCGGAAGCGCGGACCCCACTCGCTGAGGTAGTTGTAGTCGTGCGCTCCGTCGGACGACGCCGAGCCCAGCGAGCTGAGGGACTCCGCCACCGACCCGCTGCCCTCGTAGGCGTACGTGGCCAGGGAGTCGTAGGGCGGCGCCGTCGGGCTGCCGTCGTGCTCCTGTACCCGCTGGCTGATGAAGTCCCGCACGTCGCCGTCGTCCCGGACCGGCGCGGCGGGTCGTCGCGCGTGGGGCGGCCGGAACAGGGGCTCCGAGGGCAGGATGTCCCGCCGTGACTTGCCGCCCTCCTCCAGGACCTCCGGGTGGCGAAGCGCTCCGATGTCGAAGGCCTGCGTGTCCTCCTCGCCCCCGCCCTCGTCGTTGTAGCTGACCACGTTGTCCCGCACGTCCTCCTTGGACACGATGAGGGGTTCCTTCTTCTTCTGACGCTTCAGGGCGGCGAACAGCACCACGATCACTGCGGGAAGAGAGGAAGCTCGGGGTGATTGGGGCAGATAATAGATGAGTACCGAAGGAAAGCGTGCAGACCCAGGCAGAGTCGGCCACAGCAGGCAGTCTGCTGCATGGGCTTCTCCATTAAGTGGCAGTGATTAGGAGAAAAATCCCAAGGAAGCAGTTTCGAACACCAGATCCGAATACCAGTGGTGTCAAAAAAGAGGCAGACACACTAAGCAAGAGACAGAGAGAGAGAGAGAGAGAGAGAGAGAGAGAGAGAGAGAGAGAGAGAGAAACGGAACTGTTTCAGGTGAGAAGGTGTAATCTCTTCTCACGACTTCGGAACAGGCAGGGTATCCTCAAACAATAACGCCCTCCGTGGGCACCAGGGCCTGTCACCTAGACTAGAGAACAGCAGCACGCTGTGTGGGTAGGAGCCAGGCCGTGCTAACACATACACCAAAGCCCCTTTAATAACGCCATCCAAGTGCCACACATAAAACAAGCATAAAAAAGAGCTTATTTAACATCACCGAGAAGGAGCGGCCAGAGAATCCAGAGAGTTGGAACTAAGAGCGGTCTGATTAAATGTAGACACAAGTGCTTTCAACAATTGGCACAGATTTCGGTGTGCAACGCAAAGCGATAATATTGCCTTTTTGTTTAATTAATTAAAGATGGGTTTAATTTGAACCGCAGTGGAATCTATTCATTGTTCTTCAGAGTCTTGATTCAAGGGCTACCGAAAAAGCATCCAAATCAGCTCGTCTATTAATGCCTGTCGGAGCCTCCTTCCCCCCGCTCACTTTATTTTGCATTCAGGCCAGATGTGCAGATTTCCGACCACCGGAAAAGTAATTAATCTAATGCAGGAGCGGAGAGATGCGCAGACTGACAGGCAGGAAGCAGCATCTCCCTGAAGGGGAGCTGAGGGATGGATGCGTACGTCGACGTGGCAACAGACACATCAGGGGACGGAGAGAGAGAGCGATGATCAGACTGCTAACACCATAGAAACCGTGGGCTCGGCCCAAGGAGGATGTGATATTTTGACTCGGGTTCTCATGGGAGTACTTGGATTTGGGGGAGGGGAGGCGGTGCAATTTTTGATTACCATAGCAACACTGCAAAGCATAAGGGCAGCGCCTTCGATTTGTCTCCCGTGCGACAGTAGCCTTGGTTACGCAGGCAGCGGATCGAACGGTATTTCCGAATGTAATTCCCATCACTACTTTCCTTATTCGTAGATCGGATGACCTCACGCTAGTTATCTGCCAAACTCATCTGACCTCACGCTAGTTATCTGCCAAACTCATTAAGTGCTACTTTATTTACCATGAAGCGTGTCTCCTAATTAATGAGTCTGTGCTCCCTGCCTGCAGTGGTTTGCAGTATGAAGGTGAGTGATTTCTTTACCGTATGTAAAAAGTGTTACCTGTAATTTGCAAGTTTGTCATTCTAATGTCCACGGACACGACTCTATGTAACACTAATTTAGAACCGTTAACCTAACGTAATTAATTATAGTTTGCATAGAAAGGCCGCTACCCTGCCAGTCAGTTTCCACTGATGTAAAGCAAACACTCAGGGGCAGGGCGAAGCAACCCTGAACCTCCAGAATTCAATTCTTGTCTGCACCTAATGCCTGCTCCAGCCAATCAAGAGCTGCCTTCGTCAAACATCTTGATTTGATTAGCTGGAACGCCTGATCTGACTATTCAGCGTCTGGAGGGGTTCAGATTAGCAGGATGAAGTGTGTGAGATAAGACAGAGGGTGCAGACTCTCTGGGTGGAGAGAGGTGATCTAGACCGATGACCCGTATCAACGCCAACGTCCTGACGCTTCGTCTGGTTACACTCGGGTCATATTTCACTTTCCAAAGGTTAAGCAAAACACAGACTTTAGCCGATAGCGACTGTTTGCTAAAGTGGATAAACTCTCGCGCTCGTCTCCAGGGATACTTACGGAGAAGAATGAGGACACACAGCAGGATGGCCACCAGCGCCCCCGTGCTGAGCCCGGCCGCGCCCCCCAGGGCTTCGGCTCCGCACGCCTCCCTGTTGCCGCCGTGGTCGCACGTGCACACGCGCACCGTCAGCGTACCCGTGCTGCTGCGCATGGGGAAGGCGCCGTCCGAGATCACCACGGCGACCACGTGAGCGTTCTGCTGCATCCGGCGGAAACCCGTGCGTCGGGTGAGGATGCTGGCCGTGTTGTCTGCGCGAGAGAAGGAGGCGGGCGCTCGGTTAAGCGTGCGACGCTGGCGAGCGACCGGATTGGAGGGATTGTCAGGGGGCGGGCAACTCACCGCCGTTGTCTCGCACTGAGAAGTTAGCCCTGACGGAGCTCTCCGGCGCCAGGCTGAAGAAGAACCGATGTCCGCCCGCCGGCTCGTCCGGATCCACCGCAGTTATCGTTTGGATTTTCTGAGACAAACCGTCAACAAACATTTTCTTTACACGAGGACCAAGAGAACAGGACACACACTCAAAGATGCTGACCTTGCCTGTGCTAAAGAGGGTTACTGCTTCAGCCATGTTAATATATACATATATTACATATAGGTAATATAAACTATATATGTATAGTTTACAAAAAATTGATATACTGATATACAAATACAAAATGTATAGACTAAAATGAATTGCTTTTCCCACAAACCATATAAGGAAACATATCGGATCTTATAGTGCTGGAAAGTGTGGCGGAATATTCAGTTCGTAATGTTTTTATCGCAGCTCCTACAAATGCTCACGCATGCACACAGCCACAAGGCGAGTTTATCGGGAGGGAGAGGATAGCCAACAGCTCGGCGACACAGCGACAGAGCTCAGGGTTGTCTCGTGGGGCCACCAAGGGCAATTTGAGGTTAAATGTCTCACTGGAGGCCACATCAGCAGAAAGCTGGGTATAAAATTTAATCAGCGCTCCTCCGGTGCTTGCCGTGTTTCTGCCTGTCAGGCATAGCAACTGGACTCGACTCCTGCCATCACTGGCTTGAGCACCGTCCCCCTTGGTCATGTGGCGAAACACACACACACACACACACACACGCACGCACACACACACACACACACACACACACACACTCCCACGTACATGGTGGCTCCCGACCAGCTTCTCCTTTTGTGTACGATTAAAATGTATGATGCTGTGTTCAATCATTTACCGCCAAATGGCCGCTTAATTGCATTATTTTTCATTTCAGTTGGACTCGAGGTCTGAATCAACTGCACGTGGGTGACTGTAAGGAATAATGGTGCTGTTAAAAGTGCCTAGCAGGTCTTTCAGAGGGGAGCGTTTCTGGGAGACGTCACCCGGTGGGCGGTCGCCCCAGTGGACGGGTCGCCCCAGTGGACGGGTCACACCGGTGGACGGGTCACCCCAGTGGACGGGTCGGTGAGCTGTGCGATGATGGACAGCAGAAATGGTGCATGATGTCAGGCACCAGAGGAGAGGTGGACAGTTATTATAAAGTGGCCGAGATAAGTGACAGTCCCTGTCATCTAGCGTGACACATAAGCTCATCAAGCATGACAAAAAAAGGACCCGGTGTCTAATCCGCAGAGGAGAAATACTCATCACTGATCTTTATCGCCACCTGAGGGAACCACGGAGCCTCACAGAGGTCACACGGTGTTCAACAAACCTGCCTGCTTTAAGTCACACCAGTCCAACGCGAACTGTGCCGAGGTGATAGACTTCCTGCCAATCTTCCGCCAAAACGACAAGTTCACAAAAAAAACCAAACAAAACAAAACAAAAACCAAACAGGTTAGCATCTGTTCGAGCGTCCCTTTACCTGACCCGCCTTGGTGTTTTCGCACACAAAAGTCTCGTAAAAGGAGGCCAGCTTGGGGGGGTTATCGTTGACGTCCAACACGCGGATGTACACGGGTACTCTGCTCGTCTGCTGGGGGTTATCTGCCCGAATGGAAAAAATACACCATTTATAATGCTGCACACCAAAACGGCACTTGGGACAGTCAGATGTTGATCCTGCATCATGGTCATAGTTAAACGCAAGCCTGATCGCCAGGTGGTATTTGCAGTGCCAGCGCAGTGCACGTAATTTCATTTTACAAATAATCGAGAGGTAACCGTCAAATATTTTGAAAATGAAATGTAAACCAACAGTTAGGATCTAGTAAAATGCAATTTATTCAAGGTAAGATGACACTGGGCTCTAGACACCCTAAGCACTATTCAATAAATTAATTTGCTTGCTTGACATAGTACGGTTAAGTACCTCAGGAAGTAATAAATGTGTGTGCTGCATAGAAAATTCCCATTTAATATATCAATACTTACACCAGCAACTTGCAGCAAACAGGAATTTAATTGGAAGGTGCAGCTAGCACACCGGGAATGCTGTCATTTCTCCGCGATACTGAACAAGGCCTACTGGGAAATACCCTTGAAAGCTCCTGTTTTAATATATCTCCACTGGAATTTAAAACACTGCCTTAAAAAGTCTTCCTGCCTCGTGGGTTCCTGGACCTCTACATTCCCTGAACTACTGTGAAGATAATGGCCAGCAAACGTAAAATTCGAAGTCACCACAGGGTCAGAGAGGAACTTCCTCAGTGAGGAAGACCAGTGCCAGAAGCTTTGTTCTTTGGCTTCAGCGTTGTGGAACAAATGTGAATGCTGAGCATGAAGGCTCCCCTTCATAATATCAAAAATAACATTATACAAAGGTCAACGCCAATGTTTTTCTTACTAACTGTGATCATACTGAGAACATTGAATGGCTATATGACACCATTTCATCCCGTTTCATAGCACAGCTGAACGATTATCAACCACAACAGCGACAATAATCAGTAGTGACATAGCAGAAATGCTACTTAAATCCTACCTGCAACTATCTAATATAACTTGACTGGATTAACAGTTTTTTTTTCAGTGTTCAATACTTTGACTCGTGGCACGCAAAAGCTTTGGATCCATGCCAGGTCTTACGGTCGATTTTAGCCAGACGTGCCTTTTCCAGTTTCCCGAAAAGGGGGCCGACTGGGTCAGAGAAATCATGAAACGAACATGGCGGTGTGACCTGAGTGTGTACGTGACTCACTGAATTCCGTTGCGATCACAGAGACGTTGTGCCAGGCGAGGTCCTCTCGATCGAGAGGCTTCTGCAGGAATATAGACCCGTTCCCAGAATGCACGTTAAAGATCCGGTCCACGTCGGTGTGCCGATCGATTGTGTACCTGGAAACGACACCTTTCGCTGAATCAATACTCTTAACTATGGAGTGATGTAGCTGTGGTGGTGCATGTTAAATGAACAATACTGCTGCATGTCGAATTCCCGAGTGTTGAACGAAAAACTGCGATGTAGAATGAACTGTTCCGCTGCTCATTTAAATTCTGCTTGACATGAACACTGCTTGCATTAACTCAACACGGGGGGATTTTGCTGGGCTTAGGAAGGGTTGGTTAGAGCAGGTTAAACCAGTCGTGGACAAAGCAAACCCCTCCCCCCTCCCAGAACCTTCTGGGTCGCTAGTCGCTAAAACACATTGGTCCTCTCTGATCATCACAGCACGCAAGTCATCGGCATGGCAGAACGCACATGAACCCGTCTGGGTGTCCGCCACACCGCCCTGTCCTTCAGGAAGGGCGACGGTCTCCGTCACACCGCTATCGGCTTCAGGAAAGGTGGCAATCTCCATCACACCAACCTGTCTTTTACCAAAGGTGCGAGTCTCACACTGCCCTGTCCTTCAGCGAGGGTGACAGTCTCCTTCACACTGCCCTCGCCTCTGGGAGCGCACCTGTGTACTCCCCCCACGCCCGCGTGCCAGCCACGCTAATCCAGGGTCACACCAGAGCATGCTTTCACGCTCTGCTGAAGTCAGGCCTCCCAAACGCACTCTCTGACCCCCTGACCAAAGAGCCCGGTCCCCAGGGCAAGTCACAGCGGCTCCTTGGTTGGGTGGACAGAGCGAAAGTTTGCCACCTGGGAGGCTGGAGTTTGAAGTCTTGCTTGCTCACTACACTCTGGCTTTCCTACACAGACTGAGGTGGAAGTAAAAACAGGCTATAAAAAACCCAAGTTCCCCAACAGTGGGAGGTCGATAAAGTACTGGGTAATTCCAAAACTGTACCGTACTATCTTAGTACAAAGAAAATCAGACAGTACAGGAAGTGAAGCTTGTTAGGTGCTTTTCCTGGGATACTTTTGGTCTCGCGTAGATCAATGAATCACAAACGAACCCCAGCTCCTCCAAAACTTTGCACACACAAATGTGCAGGCTCACACGTGCACACACACACACACACACACACACACAGAGGCTGAAGGCTGGCCCGTGCCCCATGCCCAACTGTTCTCATCACAGCAGGCACTCACAATATTGCTCCTTCAGACTCAATCATTCAGGGGCACTGCTCAATTTGCTAATTATCCTCCTGATATCAGGCAGGGCCACGGCTCCCGTGCCCGCCCGCCCGCCCGCCCGCCCCGGTGCGTCTCTGATAATTACAGGCCCCCGAGTCTCGCTCGCTGTCTGCCAAGGCACTTTAATTGCACTTCCACGCTTTTGCACTTATTTACTGCAGTCTCCGGAGGCGAGGGAGACGACGCGTCCGATTATTGGAGCGCCGAGCCCCTATCGCCTTCATCGTCAGGCCGGCTCTGGACAGCGATAATATCCTCATTTATTCTTATAAAGGAAGCCTATTACGATGATCTCGATGAGAGCCCGCAATAGAGGGACCTTTCGATTCGGAGGAGTGCAGTGCCGGGTGACTGTGACAGGCCACGAGGTGTGGGGGGTGGGGGTGGGGTTTCTGCACAGGCGAAGGCTAGACCACTGCTGCTCGGGTGTAGGAGCGGGTGGAGGAGAGGGTGTAGGAGCTTGTGGAGGAGAGGGTGTAGAAGTGGGTGGAGGAGAGGGTGGAGGAGAGGGTGGAGGAGAAGGTGGAGGAACGGGTGAAGGAGTGGGTGGAGAAGTGGGTGTAGGAGTGGGTGGAGGAATGGGTGGAGGAATGGGTGTAGGAGTGGGTGGAGGAACGGGTGAAGGAGTGGGTGGAGGAGCGGGTGTAGGAGCGGGTGGAGGAACGGGTGGAGGAACGGGTGTAGGAGTGGGTGGAGGAGCGGGTGTAGGAGCGGGTGGAGGAACGGGTGTAGGAGTGGGTGGAGGAACGGGTGTAAGAGTGGGTGGAGGAACGGGTGTAGGAGTGGGTGGAGGAACGGGTGTAGGAGTGGGTGGAGGAGTGGGTGGAGGAGAGGGTGTAGGAGCGGGTGGAGGAACGGGTGGAGGAACGGGTGTAGGAGTGGGTGGAGGAGCGGGTGTAGGAGTGGGTGGAGGAGCGGGTGTAGGAGTGGGTGGAGGAACGGGTGTAGGAGTGGGTGGAGGAGCGGGTGGAGGAGCATGTGGAGGAGAGGGTGTAGGAGCGGGTGGAGGAGAGGGTGTAGGAGCGGGTGGAGGAGCGGGTGGAGGCGAGGTCGGATCCGGTATCTCGGGCTGCTTACTTGACGGGGACGTGGCGTGCGTCGGGGTCGGTGGCGCTGACGGAGCCGACCACGGTGCCCAGAACGGCGTCCTCCTTCACCTCCAGGGTGTAGCTGGACCGCTCGAAGCGGGGCGGCTCGTCCACGTCCTCCACACTGACGCGCACCGTGGCCAGGTCCTTGGAGTCCACGCTGACGTATCGCGGGTCCGGGTGCGTATTGCGCACCTGTAGCTGCAGCGTGTACGACCTCTTCCGCTCGTAGTCCAGGGCCTGGTGAGAGAGGGGCGACCCGGACGATGAGTGCCCGGCCGGAGAGTCCGTCCCTGGCGATCCGGACCGCGGTGTGACCGTCGCTGCTCCCGAGGGACGGTTCCTACCTTCCTGACGGTGAGGACGCCGTCCTGGGTCTGTCCGTCCGTGGCTATGTCGAACATGTCCAGGCCGTCCCCGCCGACCACGGTGTAGTCCATCTCGGCGTTCCTGCCGATGTCGGCGTCCACGGCTCGCACTCGTCCCACGGCGGCTCCCAACGGTGCCAGCTCGGGGACGCTGAACTGATACACGCCTGTGGGGAGAGACATGACATACACCATGTGAACAGCTTCTAAGCTGTGAAGCAGAAACATTCTCACAGAACGATGTGCTATGATAAACTTTTACAGCATTTCACAGGAGGAGGGGCAGGGGGAGGGGCAGGGGGAGGGGCAGGAGGAGGGGCAGGGGGAGGGGCAGGAGGAGGGGCAGGGGGAGGGGCAGGGGGAGGGGCATAAAGGCCCTGATGATGATGTGAAGCCAGTCTGGGATTATCACCCAGACCCAACACTCTCCGCTGATGCGTGAAGGCCATCTCAGCCAGTACCGCACCCCCACCGCCACCCCGAACATTTTGTGATGGTCTGTGTATTCTCATGCTGTGTCAGATCTTGCCAGTAACATTGTTTTTCCCCAGTGCTTGTTATCAAGCACCAAAATATACAAAATATACAAAAAAATAAACATTTCGTTTAGTTTAGGTCTGTTGTCCTACATCAGCAATTTTACTTGTTTTTAATGTTAGACAAACACGACCCGTTGCATTTGATTTGTATTGGATCTGCTAAACCACAGAGGCAGTAATTGCTGTAATCAACAGAAAATGACTAAAGGGAGACTAAAGACTAAATCCTTAGCTAAAGACTAAATCCGGGTCATGCCGGGCCGTCCTCGGCATTCTTACTGTGTGAGAACTGAGGCGGGTTGTCGTTGATGTCCGTCAGAGTGATGTTGACCGTGGTGATGCCCGTTAGCCCTCCCCGCTGGCCGGCCATGTCCTTGGCTTCGATCACCACCTGGTAGTGTTCCCTCTGCTCCCGGTCCATGTCTGCCGGCCCCAGAGCCGTCCGGATGATGCCTGTGGGAAAAACACACAGTTTGGGTGGGTTCTGTTATTCTCACACCACCATGGTGTATCCCACGCTGTGGTTTCTGAAGGAGAAAGTGGTGAGTGAGATGGGTTTATAGCCACGTCTAAACTAGCCAATCACAATGTCCGAAGGACCGCTGGCCACCATGGGGACATAGTAGCGAGAGTTTCCATAGCAGCTACTGGAATAGGGCGGAGCTCTGAGATCGTACCGGGCACCTGTCAATGCCTGGTATGGGTAAATTTAACCCATCGCAGGATAAGGGCTTATTAAACTCAAGCAAGCTTTTTTGAGAGCCGCCCCTTCAAACCTGGCTCTCAGAAATAGACAGAAGACAGCCAGCGTTGTTCCGCATCGCCAAACGCCGACCGACGTTGCGAAAAGCAGCTTCTTCTTGATGTGACGGGCGGAAAACTAGCACTCGTAGCAAACGGCGAGAACCCAAGGGCTGATCGGCGAGAGAAGGGTGTGACCGGCCGTAAAGGTGTCACGGACGCGATCTCGGATGGCGCTGGTGTCGCTGCTGCCGTCCTCGTAGGCCGCAGAGCGGAGCCGAGAGAGCCGGTTCTAGTACCCGGCATGCCGGGTCACGCGTTTCTCCGAACGCCACCAACGCTTCCCAGATTAACCGTGAATCTGATGAATGTCCCCCCTTTTTTCAGCCCCTAATGCTCTTTTAGGATGGTTATGTGCTCTGGGTTGACATGGACATCATCATCCATGTGACATTTGGGCTAACCCATATCGGTGTTAAGCTCCATGGTAATCTGCCATAGGAGCTTTTGTGTTGAGATTTTACTTTGGTTTTAAACAAAAGACCTCAGCTGGAGATGGTCCAGCGTGCACATTAGAATAATTAAACCAACCGCACGGGTTTGCCACGCTAAAACGCTCGTGCGTGCGAGACATAATGCCCGACTTTCACATTACTCAATTACTGCCTTCCTCTCACTCACCACATCTAAACGCCCTCTCCTTGAATTCCTCCCTCTTTGCCGATCTTTGTTCATCCTTTTCTGTGCGTTCTGACATCTACGATGTCCGATAATGATACAATGGACCTCTCTGCATGCTCTGACCTGTGTTAGACTCCACTGAGAAGTAGGGGTGACCCTGGCTTATGCTGTACACCAGCTTCGCGCTCATCCCAAACATCTCGTCATCTGCGTCGTGGGCCGTGACCTGAGTGACCGAAGTACCTGAGAACAGACGAAAGAAACGAGTGATTAGGCCAGCAAATGACTCCGATGAGTCACGACCGCAGTGTGTTTATAAACATTAATTGCACATAAATTAGACTTAACGACTTATTCCTTTGTTGTGCTTCAACAAGACACTATGAGGTAGTTTACAGGGAGTGAACAGAAAAGTCATTAGAGCGTAGACTCAAAATATTCTCTGATGTGAGATGCGGACTATAATAAGCTTGTGTGGTGGCTCAAAAGAAATTAATCTGTTTATGAAAACACACATCTGTACATCTGTGGTAGGTAGGGCGTACCGATGTGTGATCTCTCGGGGACGCTGGCCATGTAAACCTCCTTCTCAAACTTGGGCTCGTTGTCGTTGATGTCGTGGAGTTTGACGATGAACTCCGTCTCCGGCTCCAGGGGGACGCCGTTCCTTTTGTCCACCGCCTGGGCTCGGAGCGCGTAGGACGCCTTCTCCTCGCGGTCCAGACTGCGCGTGGCATGCAGATCGCCCGAGGTGGCGTCTATCACGAAGATCGTGCCGGCTCCTTCGCCCGTGAGCACGTACATCACGGTGCCGTCTCCGCGATCCATATCGGAGTGAAGCTAGGGAAGGAGAAGACCGTTGGAGTGATTCATCAGAAGCCCTCCAGATCTGCCTTGGGTTAATAACACTCCGTAAAACACGTATTATGAGTGTGGAGACGATTTAGAGGCTGTCGGTCTTACTGGAAACAACACAATACACTTAAACTGCGAAAAAAGAAGAAAAAAAAAGGACGTCTGCTATCTGCAGGTACTGCAGGGCAATATGGGAAAATGAGGCTGTGGAAAATTGAAATCTGATTGCTTATCACATGAAAGTAAGGAACATCAAATATGCAATTAAGGTGAATACATATTCATTACAAAGAGAGCCGTCCCCCACCTGCTATCTCTGTGAGGAACGGGCTTTTTTTTCGATGAATTTCATGAGCGAAATCAAACAGAGCTTTCCCTCACATCCCCAGAGAGGGATGTTTCAAACCCGCCTCGCTCCTCCAAAGTCATGGCATTCATGGCGGCTGTTAGAGGGAAGGGTCCCGTTTTCTTTCACGTGTTAAAAGCTCGGACCTGATTGCTGTGAACGACGGGCTCTGAGGACGGAGCGGAAGGAGCGATACTGCGTTATGTCCACGGTCTGAGTGGGCTGCTTTAGTGCTCACTTTCTTCAAGTGGATCTTGGTCTTCCAGCGGAGCTACATCTGGTCTTCAGGGCGAAAGCACGTCAAATAGCTGCACGTTTGCAGATGTGAATGCGCGTTCAGACACAAAGGTCTCTCCTGCACGCCGGTCACATGCGACTCCGGGTTCCAGCCCGTCCTTTCATGGCCCTCTTTTACACAACGATCTACAGGGAAATGTCTGCAAGGCAGTAATGGCCTTTCAGGTTTCAAACGGTCCATAACTCCATTAAAAAAAGGTGCCTTCTCAGGTCTTGGAGAGGGTGGGTGATGCGTCTCTCTAACATCCTTCACAGCGTACACTCAAGGTTGGAGCTTAGAGGACTTCCACCCTACGTAAACACCACCAGCCCCCCCAACCCCATGAACGCTCCACCACACGCAGACACTTGGCAAAACAAGACAGGCCCTGCACAACGGGGCAGACGGGATGTTTTTAATCATATATTCAAATCTTTGATCCTTTGTCCAGACCCCTGGTGTCTGTGAGGGTGGGAAGGATTTGCCCCTGGTTGTCTCCGGACGCCTCATCTCCGACCTGGCGAGAACCGTTGCGGGAGAACGCAAACGTCTCCCAGAGCCCACGCATTTCATCTCCCGCACCGCTCCTTATTAAGGGCAGACAGCTGAGAGACAGAGGACGGAGAGAGATGATGAAACCCCCAGCACTCTCCACTGACTTTTCATTATTCCGATCCTATCCGGAGCTGTATCTGCTCCCATAATGAAACATGGAAACTCGCATACAATGGGAAACACAGTATTGGCACAGAGATGAAAAAGTCAGCACCTCGCTATGGTGAGGCTGTAGCGTCTTGCCGTGGCTTCCAAATGTTTCCTAGATGTGTGCCACTTGCAAGAGCCTTCACGGTCTTGCTGTTCTTACAAATTGGATATTGACGCTTAAATTATACCTACACTTGACCAAGCACAGAAAAAGATCTTCTCTTATCTTTAACCTTGTTACCATTGCGGCCACCCAGACTGATTGATAGTGGGGAAAAAAAACACTGCTGTATTTCAGGTTTATGGCGGTAATTGTTGCAATGTTTATGTATCGAAACGTAAATAAAAATGCAACGCAACCACCATAAACTAGTGGAAAGTTGATTTTAGAGTAAATAACTACATACTGTAACTGCAATGTACAATATATTGCAAAACATTAAAGCAAAATGGAGAATTTTTAAGGCAATGGTCACGGCTGTCCTGTTTGAGCTGGAGCAAACTCACATTTGCTGGACCATGTGAATCTGGCGAACCACCTAATCAGCCATAGAAACGACCTCCGCCATCGCGCGCTTCATTAGTGTGAATGAGAAAAGCTGAAGGGCTTGATATGGATGGTGTCCTACCTTGCCGATATACTGGTAATCCGTTCCGGTGTACTCCTCCTGCAGGAAGAACTGGTTCCACATCCAGCCCCGTTTGGATCGCCTCAGAGCAGCCTCGCCCCCCTCCGCCTGCCTCGCCCCCGCCTCCTCCTCGTCCTGGGTCCCCGTCTTGAGCGCCACGCCTCGCGCGCTCCGGGCCACCCACGCCCATAACAGAAACACGACCCAAGTCCTCATCCCGGCCGGCCGCTGCGTCTTCGGTCCTATCTGCCCAGGTTCAATCCTCGTCCAGTGGAGGTGGCCGCCACCATAGTCCACTCTGCTAGCAACTGGTGGCGAGTGCGTGGTACCTGTAAAACCAGAGAAAACCAGTCAAAAAAGAGGTGGAGGCTCCAGACTGGACCCACCAACAACTGCTGGGGATCCTTCACTTTTTTTTATTAGAGTCTCGCGATGACAACCACCTGCTAATTAAAAGATATTGCTTGGAAAAATATGATGGCAATTGCGTGGGATTTCGTAGAGACTCCGATATCTATATAATTGGTATCCCACAATTTAGAGACTGTAAAGTCGAGCGGTTAGGGTTCAGTTCAGCAGAGGGCTGGTTAGCAGGAGTGTGATGAAACTCTAATGCGCAGCAACACCAACCCCCCCAACCCTCCCCCAACACCCACCCCCACCAAAGCCATTAGCTTCAGACTCCAAAAAACTCTACAAGCAAGCCAATGGCGCTTAGAAATCTATTATCAATGAATCAATACAAGTCCACTCTAACTGTCCTGCTTTTAAAGACCGAAACACTTATGCAGCAATTGAGTTAGGAAAAAATGAGGGTGGAGAGAAAAACCCTCACGTGGCCACAGAAATGTTTCATGGGAAATGTCGGTTTTAGCGGTGGGCAGTGGGAGAACAGCGTGGTCCCACTGCCGTGACCCGTGGGCTGAAAACCGTAGAGACAAAAGCTTTCCGCTCGCGATATAATGATGAGCAATCACCACGTTTCCTGTCGCCACATCAATCTTAAGGCCCGTCCGCGGCCCAGCGGCCCGGCTGGCCGGCATCTTTATCGAGTAGATTGCAAATGTGATTGCGGCGGGTTGGCTGCGGAGGGGAGACGGCCCTCGCCGCCACGGATCGCATTTAAGTGCTTTTCGGTTTTTGATTTACCATATTGCCGGTGACATTTGCATGCGTCGGCCCATCGATATAAAGCGGAGGAGGGCCGGAGCGCATGTGAAGGGGAGGGCGGGACGCTGGTGGCCCGTGGATTGTGCTGAAATGGCAGAACGGAGCGGTTGGCGCTCCTCGTCCGCCGCTACGCCTGCCAGTCGGCCGAATCTCTCCACCAAGCTTCCCGTTTTGTTCGGCTTTATGAATTGGCTTAATTGAATAAGTTAACAATAGATACTGGGTCATATTGATTTTGCTGTCAAAGCCGATGAGCTCGAATGTACCATGGGACCACCACAATGCATATGTGTGCAATTGACTGTGTGTGTGTGTGTGTGTGTGTGTGTGTGTGTAACAAAGAAAGATAAAGGAGATGTCGGTTCTCCTATGTCGCACAATTCTAGTTTATGGAGGCTGTTCTTTATAGATTTCTGGGGTCCAAACTCCCGAGAAATGGCTCAGTGAACATATTAGTCAAACTCAGGGAGCAATTTTGCGCAACTCTATGACCTGGCAAATCCCCCGACACCATCCTGTTAGGGGAAGTCAGCTGGATCTGAAGTGGTCCGGTTACACGGTGCCGTACAAGGAACAGACGCTTCTCCCTCTGCCAAGCTCCACCTGTGCGCATCACATGTTTGAGTAGGGGTGCATGTAGGGGCGGTGTAGAGGGGGACATAGGGGCATAGCAGCAGGCTTAGGACTGGGTATAGGGGTGTGTGTAGGGGTGTGTGTAGAGCTGGGTGTAGGAGCGGGTATAGGGGTGTGTGTAGAGCTGAGTGTAGGGGTGTGTGTAGGAGTGGGTGTAGGGATGGGTGTAGGGGTGTGTGTAGAGCTGAGTGTAGGGGTGTGTGTAGGGGTGTGTGTAGGGGTGTGTGTAGAGCTGGGTGTAGGAGTGGGTATAGGGGTGTGTGTAGAGCTGAGTGTAGGGGTGTGTGTAGGGGTGTGTGTAGGGGTGGGTGTAGGGTTGGGTGTAGGAGTGGGTGTAGGGGTGGGTGTAGGGGTGGGTGTAGGGGTGTGTGTAGGAGTGGGTGTAGGGATGGGTGTAGGAGCGGGTGTAGGGGTGTGTGTAGGGCTGGGTGTAGGGGTGTGTGTCTGATGGGTGGAGGGTAGCCAAAGCTCCCCCGCTGTCCATAAACGTGCCGGCATGACGCCTCTACTGTGCCCTGTTTGTCTTTTTAATGCTGTTAGCATAAACACACTAACATACCTGAGCTGGGATGCTTGTGTTGTACAACCAAACATCCAGAGGGGGTTTAGATGAGTCTACACCGTGTACTCAGTACTTACCTGTGTGCTTTATGCCTTAACTACACATGCTTTGGCAAGCTATGATAACAATAAATGTATTTTCTCTCAAACTAATTAGTACGGGTGGCCTATCCTGTGTCTGTTTTTGTTTCCAGACAACTTAGCATGTTGTCTGACCTTCAGACATCAGCTGATTTTTTTTTTTTTCTTCTCTCTTTTTTTTTGTCTCTTATAAATGCCTTGTTTTTATTCTCCCTCAAAGACACAGTCCCCTCGGTGTCTCCTGGGAGCGGCGGAGACGGGTTGGCCCGGGGAGGTTATGAGGACTGACAGGCGGGAGGGAGGGAGGGGGGTGGGTGTGGGTGGGTCTGCGTGGGGGGGGGGGGTGGAGCGCGTGGATCAGCGACACCTGTGGAGGACGCAGGGATCGGGGCGGGCGGACAGGGTGTGTGCGTGCGTGCGAGCGTGTTCGAGGGCTCTGCAGCGCTGCCCTCCGCTATAGTCCCTCCGCGCGGCAGACAGCCACGCCGCCCCCCCCCCCCCCCCCCTCCTCCCCCCCCAGGAGTCCCGTGGGGGCAATTATAGGAGAGGGAGAAGGAGAATGTCAGCCACAGGCAGCGACAGGTAACGAGTCCTGCTGCGGGAGGCGAGGCTCGGTGCGGCGGAGCGGGAGGTGGGGGTGGTGGAGGTGGGGGTGGTGCTAGCACGGTGGGGCCAGCTACCGCCTCCTCTCAGTCCTCCCACAAAACGCCAGACCAACGCCCATTAGCTGGGAAGCCCGAGCCTCACGCCTCTTAAATAAGCCAGTCATGTTTTGCATGCCGATTCCTACACGATAACCACGATAACGACGCTTAGCATCGCGGCACCCGACGAAACGTCCGATTGCCGTGAATTGACGTACGAATGTCGTTTTCCCGCCCTGCTCACACACTCTTATCAGCGCTCTATTAGGAGGCCGACGAAGCTGTTCTCATCGCTCAGGCCGCAAGAACGCTCTCGCGTCACACTCGCGTTGAAATGTAAGGAGACACGTGCCGAGCTCAGGGTGAGGGGAGGATCAGGTGGAGTCAAATTGACTCGGGGTGCCGCGCTGGAGCAGAACCGGGCCGATCCTGTTTCCATTCCACGGACTCGCTGGCCAAGCAGCCAATCCCGTGCCATTCCCCCAGGGCATTGTGGGCAATCAATACGCATCGATCCGTCTGTTTGGGGGGAAAAAGGATGTCTAGACAGCTGGGTTTAAGGATGCTAAGGTATCATTTCTACCACAACGCTTCTGGAGAATGATGATTGATTTATTCATCTGGGTCATCACTTTACTACATCGGAACTCCTGTTCGTTTCCCACATCTTTTCATACGGGTCCACCACCAACCCCTTTAACAATTACACCCCCCCGAAAGAGGCCCAAAGAAATCAGCGGTTGGAGCAAACCTATTGTGGGAGGCGTCTGGGGGCACGACGGAGCTGCTCGTCGTGATTAGCGTGGCTACAGGCCCCGAGCCTGGCGTTCCCGGAGCGCTAGTGATACATGCTAATTCTCTTCTTACCACCACTTGTTGGAGGTGGATGGAAGCCCAGAGCGGGTGACTTCAGCACAGGCTGCCGGTCCCTGGCAGCGGGTCCTGCCAGCCCGTCCGAGGCGTAATCCTGTGGCCTGGGCTCCGAGCAGACGCAAGAGTCCCCAGCCCCCCCGCACTAATCTCCCCCACAACATGTGCGTCTAAATCTCAACAGGAGGTGATGGATTCGAATGTTCAAGGGCTTTTTTCCTCCTTTGTTTCTGCTTTCTTTCTTTCTTTTTCTTTCTTTCTTTCTTTTTTTTTTTGCTCAATGGGATGGTCACATGCACTAACACAATTAATGTCAGGGAGTGTTGCTTGGACCAGATGGGACCGCTTAATTACGCAACGCAGAAGCCATAATGGGTTGTGTGAGCAGCGCTGTGACCGTTTCCTCTGCTTGGCCCAAGAAGTAGTGTGAAAGTGCACGCATTGTGTTCACCGGCCATGGGGCGAACTGCAAAATAGAATTCCACCCTGTGTGCTAAAATCCAGTGTTCCCAAAATGACCCATTCAGGTGCGTGGCATTCACACGCACGAGGGGCCCCGGCCACAGCCGTGAGGGGCCCCGGCCACAGCCGTGAGGGGCCCCGGCCACAGCCGTGAGGGGCCCCGGCCACAGCCGTGAGGGGCCCCGGCCACGGTTAGAGCCCTTATTCCAGCTGATTCGCCATTGTCTGTCTGCGCTGTTCAAACAGGAACCACAAAGCCCCTGTTAACCTGTGGGTGGTGTGTGTGTGTGTGTGTGCACGGCCCACCGGTGTGCTTCCTCCGTTATGCAGCGGCTGTATTGTGGTATGTTTGTTTGGGGTTGTCTGGGTAGGGCCGGGGCGGAGGGGTGGCGGACCCCCATGAGAACCGAAGCTTTCGTCTCCGCGGGAGATCTCGGGTCAGTGGCTTCCCCCGAGCACTGGGCTTCTGCACCGGAATGCAGAGGCTCTATTGCAATGCAAATGGGCCCCCGTTTATGTGTATGTGTGTGTGTGTGTGTGAACGCGAATGTTTATTTGTGTGTCTGCAATTGCTTGTCAACTTCCACCCCCACTGACAAATAGGAAAATCGGGAGTGGACTCTGTTAATAGAGTTGTTGACGTGGTCAAAGTCACGGTAAACTCTTCACAGGGCAACGTTGAAATTTATCGTACGTGTTTCCCGCAGGGCTGGAGTTCTCCAACAGTGCCATTAACTCATCCAGAGACGCCAGTCCATCTCGTAGTTTTGGAATTTCACATTGGTAATCACAGCAGACCAGCATGGCCAAACGGCAACTCCATAACTATCACATCCTAGGACGACATTTCAGTTTATGGACAGGATTAGCACTGAGAAGTGTGGATAGAAAAACTTGCACTTTAAGGAGTAAGTCAAGAGGAGTGGATGCCTATAGCTCTTGTTTTTTCCCCCCTTAGGACAGTATGTTTTTTTTTAACAAAGTAACAATGTTTTCATTTGAAAAGGTCACACTAAGTCATCTTGATTGCAATCACAATATGGTCTGACATTTTGATTTTGTTCCTTACAGTTTAAGCTCCAGAACAGAGAGAGAGGGAGAGAGGGAGTGAGAGAGAGAGAGAAAGAAAAACATGTATCAACAAAATTAATCGATAATGACATTTATTGACATTAACAACTAAAGAAATAGAAAAAAAAAAAAAAAAACCAGAGCGGCCACAAATAAACGAAGGGCCTATAGCAGCATATAGGAAATATCTAGTGTTAAAAATGCGTTCAAGGCAAATGCGGAAGGAGGTGAAAAGATCCTGATGACGCCGTTCTGTCCTCCGTCCCCCATTTCACGGCTGAGCCGCGGTCGTCTGCCGCCTGCGTTCTGCGGGGGAGCTGAACGCGCTGGTCCCGGCCTTGTGGGGTTATTGGGTCGGCCATGCTCTGCCGCCCCGTGTACAAAAGAAACGCGTTTGTTCCACCGGGCCCCCGGGACAGGTGCGCACGTGGCCCGGCCCGCCGGCGCGTGTGGGCGGAGCGGCGTTACCTTCAACCTCCGCCTCGGCGACAAACCTCCGCCCACTGTGAGGGCCGGAGCTGCTTCCTGTCGCTGATAGCAGATAAGGCTCGAGGGTGTCAGTTCAAGCACAAGTATACTGTATACAATTGTAACTGTGATTTCACAGTCATAAGCACTCTTGTCTCCTATATTGTTTGTTTTTGTGGGGTAATCTGGCCTGTCGTACGCAGGGCTCACCCGACCTTTGAGACACGCTAGCGCATGGCACTGGCTAATGTGTCACGGACCTGGCAGGTTCGCTAGTCAGTCGTGCCACACGCCGCTCCCCCACTCCACTGACTCGTGTGGTCAGAGAGAGCGATCAACTGACAGACCAAAGTCAGGAGGGAGACAGGTTTAAGTTAATGGCATTAACAGTTCAGACTGACCAAGGAAAACAGGAACAAAAGTGGAAATTTGCCTTTTCACAAGTGCAGCATTGTGGGTAAATAATCACAGGTGTTCAAACTGGGCAGCAGTGTTACTAACTTCTCAAGGTAGGACACCGCTTTATAAAAATATACAGCTAGCTACATTACATTAGACTGTTATGGTGGGGATCATTTATTACACACTTCAAAATCTGTTGAAAGTGAAGTGAAAAAGAATGTTGTAATATTATAGTAATTAAGTTCAAATAATTCTAAGTACAGACAAGTAACAAAAATAATAACTCTGGTTGCCACAGGATAAAAGTGTGAAGACTGCAAAAATCAGCTGTGAGATGATAAGAGAATGAGATAAATATCATGGTAAACCTATAGCTGATATGTTAAACCTATAGCTGATATGTTAAACCTATAGCTGATATGCTAAACCTATAATCAGTAAATCTGTAAATTTGTAAAGCCAAATCTGTAAATATAAACATGGTGACCCTGTTAAGAACCTCCACACTCTCATGAAGTCCATGGTTTGGGCAGACTGGGGAAGGCCTGCACATTCAGGAGAAACAGCGTTTTTGTTTGAACCTGTAGCCCCGACTCTGCTTACGCAATCTCCAGACCTTCTCTGCCATAAATCAAAGCATCCATGAGGAGAGAGCAGCCTCTACATACCACGGTCATCAATCGTGAGGTGACAGGATCAAGGTGCCTTCCATGATCGTTTGGCTACAATTGGGGTCTCCGGTTTGCCTCGCCACTGTGGGGAGGGAGCCTTCACGTAAAGGGGTGGAGTACACAGGGCACATGTGCAGTGGCCAGACCAATTCAGCGGTGCGATCCAGGGGTCAGGGGTCAAGGCGATTTCTGTGTAAAACTCCGAGCCACAGAGGTCACCCTCATCACATGCTTGGCGATCAAATCACGTTAAGACTGACAAGAGATGCAGGAGATTTTTTTGACCTAGCTGACTGCTACCAAGACCCCCGTCCTCACGATCTGTATTCTCATTTGTACACGTTACAGTATTCACAAAGACAGCAGGCCCTTCCTTATCTATTCCAATACACAAGCCCTGAATGGCAGAAATATTCATTATGCATTTAGAATTCCGTTTTAAGTTTGTTTTTCATCATCAATGCCATTTTCCCCCTCCTAATGCTCCCTCCCCGACTGTGATCTGCCCTGTCTCCTCGCTCACCGTGTGATGTGAGCAGGATGGAGTGGGTCCAACCCCTTCGGACTCCGTGCCGGGCTTTCCTATAGGGACGCTGCAGATGAAAGAAACAGGGCCAGCCATCGTCATGTGTCTTAAAAGATGAAAATAAGCGCTGGGCTATAACATCTGTTCAGTCTGTGTCCAAAAAATTAGATAGTGTTAGGATATCATCCTCTTCCTCCCAACGAACAGAGCAAACAATCAAACAAGCAGATTACCACAGGAACATCCTAAGTAATGTTTTTAGCGTGGGTATCTGGCCAGTGCTTGTGGCTTTTGCAAAAATCCAATCTTGAATGAAACCGACTGGATACTGGTTGGTTCTGAGCCCATCCTCAGGCACTCAGGAAATCCTGTCACTGGGTTTCTGTGTCGTAGAGGAGTACCGAACGTTGCCAAAATCCACACAGAGATAAAAACGGTACTCGTGTTTTCCAAAAGATTCAAAAACATTTTAAATAACATTTAGTCAAAAAGTCACATCAACACACCAAATCACTGGAAAATTCTGTTTGAAACTCTTGCTGTAAAAGCGTCTCCATTTCTTTGAAATGGCTGCCAGTGTTTTTGGCTACTCATTTATCGTTATCTCAAAGTGCTCTTCTTTGACATTGCAACAGGCCCTGAAAAATCCCATTAGTGACGTAACAGCACTACACATGGCTTCATAAATCACTCTGGGGTGAAATTAATTACAGGCGCCTGCTAATCAGTGTTATCCAACTCTATCTTCTGCAGCAAACACAGCTGACTGTAGGCTATTGTCATGTCAGGTGACGACGGGCACTGATCTAATTAGCATACAGAAGTGCTAGAGCGTTTGCATACAGACATTCTTTTAGTCTGGATGACTGATTCTTCCAAGCATTTGAAAAAGAAAAAAAGAAAATCTAAAAAAAAGTGAATACATCAGTTTGAAACTACATAACAAAGATATATGTTGTTTGTGTGATGAAGCTTTGTCTATTTCAGACCTCCACAATGGCAGCCTAACGTCTGTGTGCTGTGCTCAGTAATATATGTACCCACTGTCACATGCCATAAAAAAAAATGAACTGAAATGTTATTCAAGATGTCATGTATATTTTATGCTTAAAGTGAGTGAATGAAAGAGTAGAAGCTTGTTTTCATTAAATTACCATTTACATCAACATATGTTATTAGTCTACTATAAGCATCCAAATATCCAAATTCAAAACAAAAGGACACGCGTGCGCGTGCACGGGCACGTGTTAAATGATGCACAGATCTTTACTCTCCGGTCAAGCAAACGTATTAACATTTTAAAAGCTGATAACGTGATATGCTCACCGAAAACCAACATTCCACAAGCACATCAATATCCCCATGTTGGCTGAACTTTAAGTGTTCTCTGATGTCCAGAGGTTCTCTGTATCAACTCTAGCTGTTGTCTTCTCTTCTACGCTGGAGATTTAGCACTATATCCGTTTTTTCGTCACTCCACGTCTACAGGCCCATTACCTTCAGTGGTTATACACTACAACGCAAACATGGTATATGGTATACAGTAGATGTGTAACAGCAAACGTGTTCGTAAAAATGCTGATTGTGGCACCACGATTTGCCGTACGGTTTGATTTGGTTAACGTTTTATTTTGCATAACAACTAATGAGCCAATCATTCTTTTTTTCTCTTTATTAGTCTTTGACAGTATTTTGAATCTACAGGTAGACTAATTGCATGAATATACACACATAAGAAGCTATTGCTTAAAATAACTCACCGAGTGCACATATATTTTCTTAATTAAACTAACTTGGTCTGTCGTAGTATTGCGACAATGCAAATACGAGATTAGAAAGACTGAGATACTGTGGGGCCTCGCATCGGTGCACAGGCCTAATGGTATAAAACTGTATAACTGTACGAAAGCAAGACCGTAGATATTGGCCCACAAACGGAATAAAACTAAAAGGTTGCAGAACTCCAGGCGCATTTAATTCAGCTGCGGCCAATTTTATTGTTTTGAATCTCTGCCAAAGGATCAGCCGTTTACCTTCGCAGTCAGCACAAAACTTTAAACGTGTAATACAGAAGTCATATTTACCTGCATATACCATGTTAAATGTTGCATATGTAACTAAGCGAGTTAAACTGACATCACGGCTAAGTATAGCGACATAATTCTCATAATCCCGAAAAGCCATAATATTCTCATTATATATTCCGTTATTAAATACACACCATATGTCTGTGTAACACATTAAAACTTCAGAGGAGTAGACAACTGCGACAAAATATAGCCAAATTCAACTTATTTGTACTTTAGCAGTTTACTAGACAGCGTGTTCCACAATATCTCATTCTGCACAGCAACGATAACAACGCAGATCACCAAAAGTCATATTGGTGTCTCGTGCATGTAGTACTATAGTGCAGAAATGTTTACCAATATAAGCATAAAACAAACAAACAAAGCAAAATAAACCCGACCGACTCACCGCGACGTGAACCAGGCGACAGTAGTCCGGGGCGAGATGCGTATCCGTAGGATGCTGTAGAGGAACTGCGCGCACGCGGCGTCGCTCGCGCCTCCCGGTCCCTCTCTCCTCCCCTCCACGCGCGCAGCATCACCGGCTCAATCGCGCCGCTGGAGCCGCCTCTGATTGGCTGTCATCCGAGTCTCCATCACCGAGCCGTCGTGGACCTCCGCCAATGTGAAAGTAGTTTTGGGAGTAAATCCTTAAACTGTTCCGCGCTTGTTAAGAGATTTTGAGCGCGAGCGGTTCCTCCTTCATTTCACTTATGTAGGCTATCTTGCTCTGCACCGAGGTCACGAGGTGCCGGTTCCGTCAGCTTTTTTTTGCAGGCGGCGCGTTTGATTAACAAAATCAGCAGTTTGACTAAATTGCTTACGTTATAATACTCACTTAAAGAGCTTTACTTTTTTTTTCTTCAACAAAATCCATAGTTCACCGCTCCTTGCTGAAAATGAAGTATGATGAAATATTCAATCCATATTGTCAGCCTTGAGCGCGGGGTTGAACCCAAACGGTGAGCAGGTGTCCAGCTCGCGCCCTGGAACATTCATGCAGCACGTGCACACTGAAGGAATACGGTGATACGTTCACGAGTCCCCTTCTTCACTCTCTACCCCTGTGAAAAGTGATCAGTAATTACAAAAAAAAAGACAATAAAATAAAAAGAAAACATCAGAAGTGTGACATTTTATTTGATAAAAACTACAAGCGAAAGAAAGCCAAGTAAATGTGGTGCTGTTTCTGCACCCCGTGCGGGAGATTCATGCACAGAGCAGTGGGTGCTCCTGCAGGTTCTAGCAGCTTCGAGGAGCCCTGTGCCATAAAGGATGTGAGCGGCATGGGGGGGTCGGGGGACAGGACAGGACACTGCAGGTTATCGGAGCACCTGGGGGATGCTCTGGAAAGATTCTGTGCAATCCCCCACAATGCACACGGGGGTGTTGCATATTTTTTTAAGGCTGACTGAGTAAGAGAGATTATCCAGAATTCGCTTGGACTCACCTATTGCAATGCAGAAGCATAAGGAAGGACAGTGTATTCTATCTGTGTGTAACCTGAAAGATATGCTCTGTATTACAATTTATTTCAAAACACAGTAAATAAATGCATAGACCAGAAGCTTCAGGACACATTTTTCTTGTTTCATGCCACACAGGTACTACTCTCTGGGCAAAATATAGTTAGATTAGATATATGTTCCCAATTTATCATTGTGTAATTCAGTTTGTAATTCAGTATGTAATTCAAGATGGAATTCATAAAATGTCACCAACGTGTTGAATTTTAATGATGATTTGATCAGTTTCAGTTGTTACTGCTGAGTTCTGCATGAGGCACTGAACTCTGAAGGGCCCGTGTGTGTCCCTTGAAGTCATCAGACCGACTCCCCAGGGTTAATGTTCTACAGAAGACAGTGCCGCCCTAACCAACACATTCCTCCGGAGCAGTGAAATTCCGCTGGGTGTAAAGGGCCTTCATCAGTGGGGTGTGCTAGAGAACGGCGTGTGCATACCATAGTGCGTGATCCTCTCTTCAGGAAGAACGCTCAGTTCATGTTTCACACGGATCTAACGATCTAGCAGTTCATTCCATGCCAATATTTGCTTTCTGAATCCTATGATACACACACACATATATGTAGG
This sequence comes from Brachyhypopomus gauderio, assembly GCF_052324685.1. NCBI lineage: Eukaryota > Metazoa > Chordata > Actinopteri > Gymnotiformes > Hypopomidae > Brachyhypopomus > Brachyhypopomus gauderio. Next base: position 13,180,018 of record NC_135229.1, read on the forward strand.
TTTTATTCTTATGGAGCAGGAATACAATCATTACATGCAAAAGCACGGAGCTCTCTAGGAACAGCAGCAGTGCAGATAGTGCCCAACAGATGTAAGTGTGATGTAAGTGTGACACGGTGCACTATCGGGCCGTGCTGCTACCCATCGTCCGGCTTGCTGAGGTAGGAAGTCGTGTCGGTTCAAGTCGGGGGTGGTGGACGAGAAAAAGAAGAAACTGAAGTGAAAGTGCGTTCCCATGGTACCACGTGGGTTTGAAAAGACGGTTACATGAAGACATCAAGTGTGATACAAACACGTGAGGGGAAAATGGGTTGAAGCAAGGACAGTCTAAGAATAATGATCTTTGGTGGATTCCAGTGGAGTTGGTTAGATTTAATACAGCTAATAGCACAAATTGAGGAGATTACATGCAGGCATCTACCAGGTTTTTTTTTTCTATCACTAGCTACCAGCCCTCAGAGCTACATGCACTGGAAATTTGCATCTTAGCACAGACTACTGCAGTCATGTCGAGATGATTCACGTAGGCCTGTGAAGAAGAGACAGACAGTCCACATATCCCGAGTTAACAGCCAATCTCATAGCTTGGCAGCTGTTGGTGTATATATTGCTTTAAATGCTATATATCTAATGGAAGCTAGTTGACATGATGCATGTCCCCTGTCATCCCGTCATATATATGAAGAAAAATGACACGGAATGTCAAACGAGTCCTGATCGAGGGAAATAGAAGATGTCAAACACTGTCAGAAATGTCAGTATAGCGTGTGGTGTGCGAATCCAAATAGCCTATATGCACACCAAAAAAATGACTGTTGTCTCGTTTTAATCCAGCTCTGCCAATGAGAATATTTTAGAGGATTCTCCAAATCTTAGGACAACATGCCTTAATCCGCTTTAAATCAGAAACAGCATATTGGCTGAGGCTTATCTCTCTCTCTCTCTCTTTTTGACACCACCCAAGACAGAGTTAAGGAGCAAATGAGAATAATACACAGCAAAGATCTGTCACAAAGTGCTCACTAATTCGATGGAAAACACGTACAGTCTACAAGACTGTGTCCCTCACCCTTTAGCCGGCGCTGGGCTCGGGCGGCGACATTTCGGGCAAAACAGAACAAGGTGACGCTACTGGCTGAGTCCAGAGACTTCAAGCTCCGCTCGTTTGTGTGGGCTTCTAAGCCGTAGCGCCCCCTAGAGGCCAATTTCGTAAGCATACATTCCACCCACGGCCTAGAAGGCCCGAGCAGAGTGACCCCTTGGTGAGCGTTGAAAATCGTCAGCGCTGACCACAATCGGAATGAGATTTCCACTCTTGGCAAGGGAGAGAGCCAAACGACCTAGGGCATGAGCCTTACAGTAGAGAGGGGAGGGGTGAGATGGGGTGAGATTTATTAGCCAGGCCCTTTGTCACTCCACATATGCGGGGTGACGGGGGTTGGGGGTCAGGCAGGCAAGCGAAGTAGACAGTTAATGGTCAACTTCTTTCATTGAGTGGTTTACAGACTATGCTATGCTATGTAGGATTGAGTGGGTAGAACGATATGGCGAGATCGAATACAGACCAACGAAACTCTTTCATGAGATGGACCAATTCAAAATCTCGATTTTAAATGCTTATTTCATACATTTAGCACACATACATCATTAAAATCGTATCATTTTGGACTTGTTGCGGATAAATATGTGGAAAAACGTTATAAGCTATTTAACGAATTAACAGGCAATTAGACCAGGTAGAGTATTTACCGCAACATTGCTGGAGGTTGTTGAAGTAATCTCATTTGAGTGTATAAATGAAGGCTCTTATGTGGCCTGTCAGATTTGAACAGTTTTGAGTGCGAGGAGGCTGTCACACGAGGCTCATTTGATACAGGATAATCTTCCTCCGTTCATATGAAAGAACCCAGAGAAGAAAGGGCGGCTTCCTGAGCCGTCCAGCCTCTCTAAGCTTCACGTAGCACCGAAGAGGTGGACCATAACCCTCCTTACACTCTCCTGTCCCCACCACCACCACCACCACCACCACCACCACCACCCCATCTCCACCCAGATGAACAGACTCTGCCCTGTTATTGAATCCCTAAGTGTTTTCCTGAAAGGCTCACGAACACAAGCTCTCTACGAATCTTTCGTAAGTGCAACCATATGCCAAAACATTCCAGATAAACCCAAAATATAGCTTACGTGCTACATATGGCCATGTATCTATCCACTGATCCTTTTCGCGTTCCTCAAACGATCGGCCAGAAATCTGGGACTTGGCCACTAATCTAGCCGCATTACTCTTTTTCCGGGGGGATTACGGAGTGACGGTTTCAAGAGGGAGGAAAGATGTAACACGCTGCCTAAGTCTTTGGTCCCATTAAAAAGCCAAATTGTGCTCTGACATCAACACAAGTGCAGCTTCGCATGCTAAACATTTCATAAAGTTGATGGATTTTCTAAATGCAAATAAGGGTATTTGTGTACCGTCCCTCAAGAAAATCACTTTTCACACTCGTGTGCTTTCGCCTCTCAGAGGGGTGCGATTAAGCACTTGGCATTTTTAAGAATCTGCAGAGCCCGTTGGGTTGATTAATCCCAGGGGTATGCTTAAATCCAGCTCCAAAATTAGTGAGGCAAAAATGAGAAATTCTTTAGCAAGAGTGCCGTGCGCTTAAGAGTCTTTTCAGGTGTCAGTGGTTTACAAAGCCACCAAACTTAATCCTCTTCTTGAGCGGCCTAAAGTCTGTTTCTCCTTGCTGTTTTTGAGGGCCAGGTCCGAGGTAAAGTGGAAACAAGGGTAATGACCCAGGGAGCTTTTTTCTCCAGACAAAAGAAAAAATAATTAGGGAGGGGGAGGGGGAGAGGTATGGTGGTGGAGAGATGGGGGCAGTTAGAAATAATACTTTTTCATGTAAAATAAAAAGACTGGCTTAGAAGGAGGGGGAAATAGATTTCAACCTATAGTAACCTTATCCATTGTGGGAAAAGCCCTTAGAAAAATGAGGAGGGAAAGGCAGTAATTCACGAGTCACTGCTTTATTCGCAGACGGAAGAAATCCCACATGAAAGACAAAATAAGTTTTGGCCGCAGTAATTAACGTTGGTGCAACCTTTGGCCGGAGAGAGCAGCCGAGCCTGCAGTTCTCTGGACACAGCGCTTTCGGCAGCGTCGGTATCAGACTCCCCGCTGAACGGCCAACGTAATTCCGCTACAGAGACTGACCACGGCCGCCACTTTATCTTCCAGTGGAGTTTCGATCAAATCCAGTGGAGCTGCCTTCAAACTTTCGCACACTTTCAAAAGCCTCCGATGAAAAAGGGGCTGTTTAGTAGTATAAAATACAGTAAGTAAAACGAGATCCCAGTGCTTATTTGATCGTATTTGTGGCGTATTCCCATCCGATCTACTGAAAGTGCCCATATGTCGCAGTGCGTGTTTATTCTACACTTAAATGTGCTGTAACATATGACTGCTTCTTTGGCATTCGTTTCATTTTCGAGCAGGCGTGCTGTCAAGAGACTCTTACTCAATCCTCTTGCACTTCATCCATGCAAAAAATAAATAAATAAATAAATAACACATGCCAAGACCTCGCGTGCCTTCTCAAAGGCCCGGGTCATGCAACAGTCCAATAGGGCTGCAGTGCACGCACACGTGGACGGATCGCTCATCCGCTAATCACCTCTCACTCTCGCGCGTGTCTGCCGCGCGCTTAGCTTGTTAGTGTGATGCTGATTCGTCAGTGTCGCCTCCTTAAATGAAGTCTCTGGTCTGGATTTGGCTGTAATCCGGAGTAACCTATTAGGGGTGTGCATGCTTCAGTCTCGTTCAGTCGCTCCAATGAAATGCTTTTAAAGGAAGCCTCGAAATCCTTATTGCCATTTGACTAACGCTGGAACAATTGATACAGTTCTGTATAAAGTATGTCTCCGGTGAAATATAGCAGACGTGATTGCCGATGCCAGGGGCGTTCCTCCCCCCTGTCTCCGTCCACATCTTTTATGAATGATGTCTCTCCTCTGCGACACTCACCCCGTGCATTTATTCTCGCCGCATCTCCCACCGAGACCAAGATCCTATGTGTACATACAGCCCTGATTTACCTGGAGTTCTAGCCCACTTGTTAGTGCTATTGTAGAGAGATTATCTCAAGAATAGAAGACGACCAGCACGTACCACAGTAATTTCAGATTTACAAGACTGTAATCAACAGCGTGAACAGTACTTAAAAATGAGAACTTGGGGATTTTGAATGCTGGTGGTATGTATAATGTAATAACATGCACGCGCACTGTGATTAAAGGACTTAGGCAAGACAATTTGTGCAAATGTTTGTTTTGCAACACGTGTAATTAGATATCTAAGGAAAGCTTTCTTCAGTATTTTGCATATTGTGGAACTCATCAGATCTCCTCGCTGTCTGTACACTGACAATTGTGCAGCCGCAGTTTTACATTCTGACAATTTTTTTTTTTCGACTTTTTATTTTTTCCGCTAGCGTCTGTGCTAAAATCCCATCAGCTGAGTCTAAAGTTTCCTGACATTTGCTGATGTTGCTAAATGCCAGGAGAGCGTGCGTGATGACACGAGATGCCTTTCTTTTCGTTGCTTCCTGTCTGATAACAGGGTGGGGAGGGGAGTGAGGGGCGGTGGAGAGAAAGTTTGCTGTGTTTACCAGGCCAAGGCAGGGTGATTTATCTGCTGCTGTGTTGTGAGGCTCCCAGTTAAAGGAAGAGGTGGAGATGGTCCGTCTACGCTCTCCGTGATAGGAAAGCTGACAGGGGCATGTGAGGACACTGTGTCTCGTCTCTATTGGTGTCCACCAAGTGATCTCTGGGTCCATTTGTCCCCGACAGGCGATTAGCATTGTCTTCCTTATCTTCGCCTGATGACTATACAATATTCCTTGAGTTTGTGTGTGTGTGTGTGTGTGTGTGTGTGTGTGTGTGTGGGAGGGTGGGGTGTTATGAAACACAATTAGTGGTTTCTATTAAAAGAGCATCGTTTGCTCTGACTTAAAAAAGTAAGCATGTTTTTAAAGAATGAACGTGCTCCTCGTGGACAGTACGGAGCAACTGGCCTTTAGCTCTGGTGCTCTCTGTGTGGGCTGCTCGTACCCTGGGGCTCTGATGGGCTGTAACATCTCCACCATCTCCAACATCTCCACCCGGCTGCCCACGGATGGTGCGGATACGGCCTAACTCTCCACCTCGGTGCCAGGCTCCCTGCGAGCCATAACGTGCCCTGGACTGGCAGCGCACGGATCCGGCCCCCTCCTACCGGACCGGTTAACTTCGTGGTGCTGTGAGAATTTTGATTGGCCGTGCGGACTTGGTTGGTTTACTCCTGGCGGGACGTCGGCACCGGGAGGCCGTGGTGCATGTTGGGAGATCGGTTGAGGGGTGCGTTAAGTGTCAGTGCTGTCAGAGCCGGTTCTGCGTGCTGGATCGGTAAAAACCCACATACAGGGCTCCCAGATTCTCAGCAGGCAGCTGCGTGGAAAACAGAGAGGAGTTAAAATGTTGAGGAAGCAGGTTTCATCAAGAATGAAAAGTCCCCCCCCGCCCCCCCTCCCAGAAACAACACCCCAGACACGATGGGCAACCCCCATTTCTCCAGGGAAAGAACGCCACTAGTAAATCAGCAGTGTCCTCACTGATGAAGACAAATATCAGAAGACAGAGTTCAGAAGTGGCGTGTTTGGGTCGATAGAAGGATCGGGACACTGAGTGTGTATTGGCTCACACTGGCATCTGTTTCGCCGCACTATCACCACAGCATCCGACACAAAGCCCGGACTTTGAAGAGAAACTCCTGCAAGACGAGGCTTTAATTACCCACGTCTCCTAGGAAACTGTCAGGACGGAGGCTGGATTGATGCAAGTTTCCTGGTCAACATTTTGCATTTGTCTCTAAGAGTACAATGAGAGACTCGTGTTTGTTCAGCAGTCATCAAGGTCACTGCAAGCAAATTAGTTAAAATAGTTTTTTTTTGTTGTTAAGACTAAGATGAAGAAGACCCTTAAAGGACACATTTTCTACCTTTTAAAAAGTTGTTTCCCAGCGTTAATAAACAACCCCAGCATGGCCTTGCCGTTGATTTTAAGACTGAGAAATTTACAGTTTCAGCTCTGTAGCTCACTAGACTTACAACAGGCGCAATGCACTTTTATTAATGGTTGGCCAAAAACATTTTAAAGGTGGGAAATGATGAATAGAGAACTTGGCTTATATTTCTTTTAAACCATCCTTAATACCGGTTGTCTACTTAATGACCCATGCATTCCTAAATCTTGTTGTTCTGGTGTGACACACATGACCCAGACCAAGCTCAGCGATGGTCAATGTCACCATCAAACTCAGCGATCTGTGTTCAGCACCAATGTCTATGTACTGAACAAAGTCGAGGCTGTAATTTATGTTGATGTAATTGATTTTTAAAGTATTGGGACTTTGCTGAATCTAAAGCATTTGAAATCACACAATATAGAATTAGATATTCGATCTGGGATGTTTCCAATATGAGTTTGTGTTCATGTATATATCTGAACGTACAAGGGATATCCCACATTCATGTGAAACACGCGTAAAATAAAAGTTCGGCCTCTCTAATTCTCTATTTTTGGAATATTGTGCTCCAGATCAATTGGGGGGGGGGGGGGGGGGGGGGATTATATGAACAGCATCATAGAACAGAACCTAAACAATGCCAGTTGCTTGAGTGACTCGGCGAGCCAATAATGAGGTGTGAAATTGAACTGTCAGTGCTCTGTTATTGTGTGTCTTCTGTTGCTGGCAGAATCACATTGGAACTTGATAAAGCAGTGAACAGTGCGGTATCTGACACCTAGCCATTGTAAACGCTGCCCCCACCACTGGTCTACTCCACCTCTCCACACTTCCTCTCTGGAATTACCCGCACGACAAAAGCCGCACTCTATTGGCCGTCATATCAGACGCAACGAGAGACCGATAATCCGGACGAAAAAGCGGAACGCTGATGAATCTCAGTCGGCGCTCAGAGGAACGACATACTAAAGAGGGTGTTGATGGAGCAGTCTTTCCTCCACCCGCTCCACCCTCTCCACTCCTTCTCTTGTCCTGCCGTTTCATTCATAACAAAACCCAGCTGTTGGCGTCGTGTCACACTAACTCCGTCTGCTGAGCCCTGGGTGTTGTTTGACTTGAACACCACATGAATAGTGCAACATACGACTACTGTAAGATATTCATTTGGAACATTAATCTCTAATTAGACACAAATTAATGGTTTTGTGATGAATGATTAAAGAAGACACGGTACTGGGGCGTTTGCTCTGTTTCAGAAAAACCTGAAGTGATTTCTGCTTTTGCATTTTCATTTTCCCCCAACACCTTACCTGCTTCCTCCGGACTTCACAATTCAGTGGTGCAGTACTTTGACTAGGACTCCAGGAGATGAAGAAGGCAGAGAGAGAGAGAGATAGAGAGAGAGAGAGAGAGAGAGAGACAGAGAGAGACAGAGAGTAAAAAGGATAAGAAGGTGGCAGAGAAAAAGACAGCAGATTGCAGAGAGAAAGGGAGACAGAGTAGCACAGCGAGAGAAGAAACGAGAGATAAACAGAGAGAGAGAGAGAGAGAGAAAGAGAGAGAGAGAGAGAGAGAGAGAGAGAGAGAGAGAGAGAGAGAGAGAGAGAGCATGTTGCCTGGTATGTATTCGCCACTGCCTGCCTGATCCTCTAGCAGTGGTCATCTGTGAGTTGTGGGTTTGTTCATGCGGTGCCTGGTGCTAACAGATCCAGGCCTGCTGAGATGTACCCCGACACCCACACGGCGGGAGCCCGTCTCCCCAAACAGCCCCCAAACCGGGTCCAACTGGGTCCAACTGGATCCTACCGGGCGTGAATCTTTATGCAAGGAGCCAGTGCCCGGTCAGGTCACCCAGGCCCGCCGGCACAGGTGCGTTCTGTCCATCACGTCAGCTGTCTCATACCGTCATCTGGAGGCCGATGGGAGAAAACAAACACGGTGACGGGAGGTTCGGCCCAAGGTTCTGGGCTCAGTTGCCGGGATGAGATAAATTCCGTCTCTCACTCAGGCTGTAAATTGACTGTGACATTTAAAACGCCGCGTGAGATGAGATGTTTGCATTAATAAGTGGAGGGAGCTTTCCCTCTAGTGCGGCTCCCTGCGGAAAAGCGCTCATTTGCACTCGGGCTGCCTAATTCCTGCCGTCCGCGCCAGGCGAGTCTCTCCTCTGGCAGATGTTGTTGTTGTTACCGCCGCCGCTGTTGTTTTTCACCTCCCATTTAGATCACAAATCCCCTTTCTCCCGTGATCCAGATAGGTGTGTGACTTTTACGAGGCTGCAGTTGATTGGTGTTATTGCGGAAACTTTTAACTGTTAATTAACTATGGCAGCGCGCTGCGTTTCCGCAACGCTGATTAATTTGGGCTGATGGGAAGCGTGCACGGACGCAGCCTTCCGGTCCGGACGGACCTGGGCCGTCCCGGTTCTGGGTTCAGATGTTCCTACCCTGCTCCCACGTCCGCTACGTCTCCCTGCGTCCCAGGTTCAAGTTGAACGTCAACACCAGACACACAGGCTTTCAAAAGTGACCTTGACGCAGTAAGTCATACAACCAAGGTCAAGAGGTCACACACAAGCCGTGGCCCCTTACCGCCAGTGCAGCTAACACCGGATTGCTGTCGAATTAAGGACTCGGCTCAAGGATTCAAAGACAGTGTAGTGCATTAGTGAGAAGCAGGTTGAGCCCAGGCAGACAGGATGCTATGGATCATGGAACTTATGGAAGTGTACGGAAGCTGTCTGGTTCAACAACACTCCAGCACACGCACACACACACACACACACACACACACACACACACACACACATGAGCACACACACACACACGCACACACACACACACACACGAACACACACACACACGAGCACACACACACACACGCACACACACACACACACACACACACACACACACACACACACACACACACACACACACACACACAGTGTGGCTTGGAAGCATGTAAGGGAGAGTTGCAACACTATAACCTCTGTGGGAAAGTGAGTTTGTACATCAGCATTCACATTACCATTTATGTGTGTGTGTGTGTGTGTGTGTGTGTGTCTGTGTGTGTGTGTATGTTACACACATATTTTATAAGAAACACAGGTTTTAGATGATAGAAAATGCACGTCATCTTTTGTTTTATGTGTCCTGGTTTTGTTGCCGTCCCTTTTGCAGGAAACATCTGGCATGTGATGCGAGAGTTACCGTGGGAACAATAATTAAACGCAGCACAGATGAACCCATCACGACAGAAAAATATGACAACGAAAAAAAGACAATAAAGATAACAATAAAAAACACACAGGGTTTGATCACATTCAGAAAACATCTTTGCATGTCACAGACGGGCCCAGGCCTCTCTGTGATTGGTTACTGCAGTCTTCAAACTGAACCGAACAACATCGAGACACTCTCCCGGGTTCATTACTGCGTCCCCGAGCAGGGCTGGTCCGATAATCACGTCCCACTGTGGGGATGTGTGGGACCTTAATTGTTGTCTGGTCAAGCAACACATCGGTGGGCTTTTTGTCATCAGGTTTGAATTATCCATCGTTTGTCCTGAATTTGTTAAGTACAATGTTTGGAACAAACATGGACAATGTAGAGAAATCAAATGTGCACATGCATATACTCACAACACACACACACACACACACACACACACACACACACACACATGCAAATCAGCCAAAAGCCTCCAAAAGGGAGTTCTTTGGAAAGTCTTTGATTCATTACATTACATAGACAGCACGCTTTGGCTCCGAGCGATGGCAAATGAACTGTCCCAAATGGCGAGGTGCGGAGTGTGTGAGTGTGTGTGTGCTGCGTAAGACGCGGGAAGCATTTCCCAAAGAGCTAGAAATCTTGTTCAGAGCAGCGGGACAACGGGAGCAGGTGAAACACGAACGCCTCGCGAATACAGAGAAACGGATACTCAGTTGAAGACTTAACACTCTTGAATTACAGGCAGCAATTTCTCCTTCCAAAAAAATTGCGAAATTTCATTGCAAAATATAATAGGAATATGCCAAATGTATGAATACGTACGTGATTGCATGTAATGCTGGCCAATGTTGAGCTGAGGGTCTCGTACGCTAAGAGGTTGTGGGAAAGGCGAAGGGGGCTTGTGAGTAATGTGACTTTAAAGCCAGAATGTTGCTCCCAGTGTGAAGAAATCGAAATCTTCCATTTGATCCTATAGTCTCAGTTCTTTTGGAGGTTCAAGGGATCATTTTTAAGCACAGGGAAGGAGAGACGGGTAGAGAGGGACCTACTTGGGGCATTTGGGTTGAAGGACTAGTAGCTGGCTGTATAGTCAGACTGTAATTACCACCCCTCTCAGTGGAGAGGAGTCATGTCTCATTACTGTCACGGCATGATGCCGTTACTACTGGTGACCAACCCCACACATTTCCCTGCTATCTCTCTCTCTTTCTCTCTCTTTCTCTCTTGTATCTCTCATCTGTCTATCTCTCCCCTCCCCTCTCGCTAGTCCCCTCAGAATCCTTTTTCATCCGCGTCTCCTGCTCTTTACATCCCCGTCCTCTGTCACCCAGCCTCTCGCAGGGACAGTCTGTGTCTCAAAGACTCCAATTTACTCTAATTCAATTCCATATAGGACAGCTCATTCGCTATGAAATAATCTCTTGTAGAGGAGGGCAGTGCTTTAGATCCTTCGTCCTCTGACACTCTCCTCTCCTCTCCTCTCCTCCCCCAGACACACCTTATTACCCACAGGCTAACTTGTCATCACTTTGATTCCTCTTCTGCTCATCACGTCCCTTGCGAGTCTCGAATCATCTCGCGCTGTTTTTTTAAAGGAGAAGCGGCCTATGAATGCGTGGGACCCGAGTCTAGCGACCGTCATCCGCACTCCACCAGATTATCTGTAAACGGCGGTTTATGTCCCGGACATAATGTCTTCCCGGGGTCAGTTGCAGCTCCGGGCAAACACAATTTGTCTTCCTGTGTTCCACCTTTAGTGTTGTCGTCCATGCGGAAAAGAGTCTCCATAGAGACCAGGCCAACGCATGGTTGAAATGGCACTGCTGTAAATGAGTTTGGAGCATAATCTTACAGATTTAACGTTGATTTGATTGGTGTCTTTAATAGTCGTGTAAATGGATTTACAGAGCTCACTAAATCTTCGCAAAGTGCAAAACAAACCAGCAAACAGACTTACCGGTATTTAACGTCTGTCTACTAATCATGATTTAGAGGCCTATTTGGGGTAAATAGAAGCATTTATGTTATATTATCATATTCTTCCTGGGTAATAGGGTTGCTTGGCCTTACTGAGTTCTGTTACAGGAGTAGCGTGAACGTCCAGTTGAGGGCTTCACTGTAAAGCTATAACTTGGTTTACATCTGCAGTCCTGAAATCGAGATCAAGCCTTGTGTTTCTACCACGAGACAAAACGTGCTGATGTAACCTCCTGACATGCTCATACAGAAACAGTTTATCTACACTAGTGCAGAATTTGAAAGGAAATATGCTTCAGATCTGGCAGAGATTGTGATGTAAGGACTTCGAGCAAGACTGAGTGATGTTGTAAAATCCGGCCGTTGTGTCGCGGTGCTGTAGCCGGAGGCTGTGGCTGACGGATGAGCTAGCCTGGCCCTTCGACGCGACCGACCGGCCAAAGGCATCGTGTCCAGCAGGGAACAGGGTACGGGGGGCAGGACAGTGCTCGCGAACAGGTGGGAGCACAGTTTTGTGGCCCTTGAGGCAACCATACCTGGCCCAGGGTGGCGTGGTTTGGGCTGCGGTCGACCACGGGGCTACAAGGCCACGGTCCCTGAGTGAGGACACTTGGAGCGATCTGTAACCCTCGAGTTCTGCGACAGGAGCTCCAATTATCTCTCCGCACGAGCAGCCCATCATGCTGCCAGAGCTGCTCACGAGACTTCTCACGAGACTTCTCACGAGACTTCTCACGAGACTTCTCACGAGACTTTTGCCATGCAACACAAAGTCAGGGTGAGGATTTCAGGCTGGATGCGGAGCGTTCTTTTGTTGCCAGGCAACACATCTGGGCTAGCAGCTGCTTCTCATTATGCAAACAGAAATCAGGGCTATTACTGGATGTGTTAACATATCACCCATATCTGTGTGCTTGCTAAGTGATATCTGAAGAACAGAAAGGTTGTGGAATTTCCAAATCTGATAGGATATACAGGATATGGAGTATATACTGTAAACCAAACAGGGCAATGAAAGAAAATGTTATCTGTTGTTTTTTTTTTCTCAGTGGAAATGAGAGTTAAACTGAATATTTGAAACTATATTTCAAAAAATATTTGAAATTTGAAAAAAATGTCATTTCTCTCATCTCTCTCTGTCTATATCTCTATCTCTCTCTATCTGCCTGTGTCTCTCTGTCACTCTCTCTTTCTCTGTCTCTATCTCTGCTTCTCTCTCTATCTGTCTCTCTTTGTCCCTGTCTTTCCCTGTGTGTCTCTCTCTATCTGTCTGTCTCTTTCCCTATCTCTCTGTCACTCACTCTCTCTCTGTCTCACTCTGTCTCTCATCCTTCTTTCTCTTTCTCTCTTGCCCCACCTCCAGTTATCACAGTTTAAGCTCTGTGTACAAATCAGGTGGCCCAAGATATGGGGAGTTAATTTGCAGAGAACCCAGAATAACAGAAAAAAACACTTTCAACTGTCAGTTCCTAGTTCTGGAAACATCTGTCAAATTTAATTATGTTGTTGTTGGAAGATATTTCAGACCACGCTCTTTGTTGCCATTAACTGCTTTGGTCTGACACACCTCAACAGATGTTTGCAATTAAGCTTTCTCTTTGACAGACCTAATGTTTGTACCCACAATCCTCCCTCTCGTCAACACACCAGCCTCCTTCGGACCGCCTAGACAGTAGACTCATACCTCTGATAACATCGATTTAGCCACGACGTGGATGAGACGGCCGAGACGCTAAGGCATCGAGAGTAATTCATGTCCTGTTAAAAAGGAATGAAGAACTTGGAGACATACAGCCAGGCCAATTATTATTTCAGTGGGGAGAAAATATGAGGGGGGGGGGCAGAAAAACAAAGACTGCAGCTCGGAGTAGTCTGCACAGACACCAGCAACATAAATTACTTACAATAAGGCACCTCATCGCCAACGTTTACAGTCCCAGCAGAATAGGAAATAATGATTGAAAATTCCAGCTAAGACCAACTAATGAGGTTTTCCTCGAATCCATAAAACATGGACCGACTGAGGTTTAGTGTGCGTTATTATGGGTCATACAAGTGCATACTGAACAACAGAACAGGGTTGAGGTGTTAACTAACGGGATGGGCGTCGCATGTATAAACCCCATTCAGACACATGTGCACTTGTAGACGGAGTCGATTGGGTTAAAGAGACGTCTCAATCCCTAGTTTGTGTTACTTTTCTGGGCTTCGTTGATATTTCTAAGAGTCCAGCAAGGCTCTTCCCTTATACACTCCAAGGGCCTCGCAAACCACTGGAATGTCTAAATCCTAACGTCCGGCCCACATGGGCCGAGGCGGGGGGGGGGGGTGTGATCGCGCTCTGTCAGATTAAAAAAGGAAATCCCTGGAAGAGTTAGTAACAAAACATGGCCAGCGTGTAATGAATCATCTCACAAAGAGATGAAAGTTCAAAAAAGTTCAACTTGAACGTCTCCCATTAAGGAATCTAAAAATCCAGATGGTAATTTGCTTCTAAGCCGCATGCTCGTAGTATAGCACCACTATCTTTGAGTGGTAACACATGTCCTATATTGATTCTTTTTTTCTATCAATTGGTCAATTATGGGGCTTTTTGGGGTCTTGAGGGTATGTTGGTGTTGGCAACAAATGGTTCTAAAATTACCCCAGTTAAGTAAAAACAGCTGGCCAATTACTCGTAATTGATTATACCTCGCTTCTCTAACCTTGACATATAGATTATTCAGCAGTAATTACAAGGGCACTCACGCTTGGCATTGAAGGTTATATTTGGCACTAATATTTGGCACTAATATTTGGCGAAGCAGGATGGGAGGAGAATGTAACCTGGATTCTTCTCGTCTCTTGTTCTCTTCATTGTGTTAAGTGGATGGGCTTCAACACACCCGGTTGTGCCCAGATCGGATCCGTCTCCGATGGCAGAGAAGGTCATCGTCTCGAGGCATCAGGTCGGCTTCGTAACATCTGCGGCACACATGCAATTCATACGCATCAAGGCTGATTGCCTTTAATTGGATGTAATTTGCCAAGCCCAGACAGTCGCAAGGCCATTAAACGCTGAACCCCGTGGCCTGTCATCGCGGAGAGATCCGACCCCACACCTGGTGAGGATGGACAGCCCAGCCAGTGTGAGATTTAGCCTGAACCCTAGCAGAACTTTTCCAGGATCCTGTACATACCGTGGGTCTGTTTCACACAGGCTGGATCAGGTGTTACAGAACCCTTTGATGGCAGTGCGGCATGGCCGGCGTTATGGTATGGGTGAGCAGTTTCCATCCCCAGTGTAATTCAAACCTGCGAATGCAGCACACATCGTCATACACCTGTGATGCATTACGTGCATATGGCCGCTACATATGGCTGATGCATATTACTGATATGAAAGTGAGAACCAGGATACTTCACATAAACATCAGTCAAGTGAAGAGATGCATGTGCTTCTTATTGGCAGATGTTACAAGCCACATGTGGAAATCATAAACGAGTGTAAACCCCTCCTTCCACAGGGTCTCGTGTGGTTGTATTTACCTCCATCTCACTTCACTTTTCTCTTGCTAGTACTCGGTCATAGATGGATGTGTTCACGCTCCATCCTGGCTCTGACACACCCGGAGGGACGATCCCTCCCCCCCCACACACACACACACACCCAACGCCCGCAGGCTGTGGTGATGCCAGACAGTTCAGACAAGGACACGGGGACCTGGGACATGTCTAGTCCCTGTCCGGACACAATGAGAGGGAAATTGAATCATTGGCGAGGGACTGAGGCTAAAGAAGGGATTAGCGGTCTTTTGTCTCATTGGTCAATGGCTGGCCAAATCAAAGGGTGGAAATACCAAGATGTCCTGGTGGGTGGCGGCCTGGTGTGAGTACTCACAGGGGTCTACAGGAGATTAACTCGTCAGTGTGTGTGTGTGTGTGTATATGTGCATGTGTGTATTTGTCTGTGTGACTTACTTTGTGTGTGTTTGCTTATTCTCACCTGCATCTTTTAGAGCAAATAAACATAATAATATCTAAATTGTGTGATTTATTCCCCCATGATCCCACACTTCAGGAGTAGCCAGGTACAGGTTGCTAGCGCCCTGCATATGTTGCCTGTTCGGGCATTAGGAACCCAGCTCAGTGTTGTAAACACACCCACCCGCAATAATCACCTCAACCCAATCACGAGATTCCCGTGGAATCGAAACATAATCCGAGGAAGAATATATCTCCAGATTATTCAAATCAGAATGATTCAATTTGAATAACTATCTGGCCACACAGGATTAGCCGCAGTGTGATGAACACAACGGCGGTGTGAAAGAGAGTTACTGCTCAAAAACACTGTAAGAGAAACAAGTCTTAGGCGATGTTGATTTACAGGCTGAGGTACAATAGTGGAGAATGTACCACAATGACAGGGCCTACATTTGCTCTCTGAACATAAAGAGTGAAAAGCCCCCAGCCTTTGTACTTTGTTGTACAGTCATTTGTGGTGATGGATCTTTCAAAAGATAAAGAAATGATAGCAGAATATTGCAGATTCAGAGGAGACTGAGAGATATGACTGCCAGTTTCCTTTGCTACGACTCCTATAGCCTTCCATAGAGTTCCTGTTACGGTTTATACACTACACATAGCTTCCCTTAACAATTCTTCACCTTAATGGTGCTATGCTGTTGCTATAGGTCCGACAGTCAATATATCATATGGGATAATCTAACCGGGACATTCCACTGTGACTTCCCATCCAATTTCACCTCCTTGAATATGGTTGCCATGTAGACTCTGAGGGGGAACGCAAGGCCCCTGCCATGGTCTTCAGAACAGAACATCACCGCTCACCTAAATAACTGAAAAGCATGTGTGGCAAGATGGCTCCGGCCATTCCCGACCAGAACTGCTGTGGCCCCAGTCCGGAGGTGAAGCGTAAATCGAAGAAGAAAAAGGTCTGAGCTTTTATTAATTTTTTTATGAAGTCTCTGACCTTCAGTGTTGTAACTGTTGCCAACAACAACCATTCTGTTCATACAATAACGTGACTTTAGTTATTTTTTGTAACATGCTGAAAATAATGTACTTTATTACACTGCCAGAAAAGTATGTGAAATATTCGCGGAACAAAAGCAGCGTGTCTGTACGTTCTCAAGGGACAAAGGACTCAAGGTTTAAACCATTTGTGTACCACAGTCTACACAATATAACATCCGTGCATACGTCTACCAAACAGGGACAGGGAGAGAGGGAGAGAGAGAGAGAGAGAGAGGGGAGGAATTTGCCCACACTTCCTTCACAGGAGGAACTTGCTGCACCCCTCCCAACAGCCGTTGGGATTTGAGCTTGGCGAGGCGATTGCTGAGCACGTAGCTTTGGTCCGACGGTGCAGGTGGACAGATTTAGGGAACTCCGGCCCCCCTGGTCCCGCAAATGTTTAACGAGCTGGAGAAACGCTCTCCCTCCGCCCCCGCGTGACTAGGCTCACGGCTGCCAGATGAACCCCGGCCCACTCGCTCGCCTGCGGGCGCGTAAATCACTCCCCGCCGTGGTGCTGAGGCGGTCCGGGAAGGGTGGTGTCGGTCTGAGTCAGGCTGGTGGAGAGAGAGAGCGGCCCGGGGTTGTGGTCAACTCCACAGCCCTCTCCCCCGACGGCCATTATCACCCCAGTCTAAATAAGATAATTACCGCGTGTGCGCCGGCTGAGGAAGCCACGACCTCCGAGGACTTTCAGCTCCTTCTCATGAACGTCGAGATCTTGGGAACGGTTGAAACATCTACCGCCACTGTGGTTCTGGGCTTGGACTTTCCAGATGATTGAGGATTCTGATGAGCACAGCATGTTGTTGTGATAAAGATTCTGATGAGCACAACATGCTGGTGTGATAAACGCTAAGAAATATTTCTGTTTTTTTTAGCTGAGAATTCCACGTTGCTGAATCCCAGCAACCGGAGAAAAGGTCTCCACAGATCATTTGGTCTTTAGTATCCTCTTTGCATTACTGCAAAAACCCATTCAAATCAAATACTCTTCTCGTATATATCGTGTTTTGAAAAAAAAAAAAACTACTTATAGCTTTTACATTGTATAAATATCCGCATTTTACCATCTTGTCTCCCTCATTTTAATTTTCAGTATGTGTCATAATAGCACACATACTGCAACGTTCATTTTTGCTGTTGTGTCCTTCACAGTTGTTTCATCCCACGTTCCCTCAGGACAACATACGGTTTTGATCAATTACGGCAGATACACCTTTGGTGTCTGATATCACGGGCGTTTGTCACAAGGGTTCTCTTAAAACGATCTGTCTCACACTCCAAATTAGTTCTTGTCACGACAGCACACCGAGGAAAAGAAGACAGGAAGGGGACGGAGCAGATATTGTTTTTTAGAAAATGGCCGTTGTTTTCAGATTTATTATAAATAAAATGAAAAAAAAAAAAGTTCAGATAGGCTAGAAATAAGATTTATTTTGTGTTCTGCACGTTTCTTACAGAATGTATTTATGACTTCCACTGCCACAGCGGGACCCCCGGCTCTCCTGAGCACACGTGCTGAGAAGTTATACATGCAAACCCATATTTACAGACGCACACACACACACACACACACACACACACACACACACACACACACACACACACACACACACACACTCTCTCTCTCTCTTTCTCTCTCTCTCTCTCTCTCTCTCTCTCTCTATCTCTCTCATCTCAAAAACGTTGCTGATGTCTTGAAGCACAATTCCCTTCCATCTTGTAAAACAGTCCAGACTGGTTAAAAAACTGCTTTTCTTTTTCTCTCTCTCCCTCCCAAACCTATCTGTTCATTTATTTCACACCACGGACAATAGAATATGTTTAACTTTGTTGGGCATAGTAGATAATGTATGGTACATATTCTAAAGCGCAAGGTTATCAGTCAGGAAAAGGTCGTTCTCCCTATATGCACATGACAGCAGTGATTGAGTAGACTGGGACGAAGCTAACCAGATAGCATTTCCCCAGCGCCTTCAGAGCCCATGTAAAAAGAAACACAAACCAATGCATTTAAGAAGCAACGGCTCGCGCTATTAATCATGTACCCATTAGCGCCAAGACTTCCTCGGGATGCCGCGAAGACCCACACACTTATTGCCGAGCTAAGCCGGTCCAATAACTCCAGTAAGCAAACGAGGTGCCCGAAGCCGCGAGGCGGTGTTGGTCAGGAGCTCCGCTCTGACGGCCATTAGTCAGGATTAAACTACGCTGCTCTTACATCCGCGCCGGGGATTCTGTGACCTACATGGGCTCATTTCAATAGAGGTGAGAGGCTAGGACTGATGGGACTGACGGTGTGAGCGGAGACTTCGGCGCTAACTATGAACGAATGAATGGCGGACTTCAGTCAATAACACTTCAGTGATACCCCCCCCCCCTCCTGTTTTTGTACGCTCGTTTGAGTTTTAAGTCACTGACGATTTTTTTTAATTGCAAAACAGATGGAACCCATAAAGCCCTTTAAAAATGAAAACCGAAAAAAAAATCATTCTCTCCCACAGCTTAATATAAAGTGTGAGTTCTTCCATTCTTGAACTAAATGGGCTTCGGAGATTCATTAGAGTAACACAACAGATGGGTGATGGTCAGACGTTCTTGGCAGGCTCCCGTCCGCAACCCAGTATATTATTACCTTGGCATGACTGACATATCTGTTACCCTAAGAATGTTTATCACGGGCTCTCCTGCTAACTACAGACGCCAACCGAGCCACAGCTGAATGGACCGGGCCGCTGCAGTGTGGGCTCTCGCTGCTCAAAGCTAAATGAGGGTGACCTTGAGAGGGGCCAGACAGAGCACTCCGGCCCGGCGATTACAGGAGAACTTGGGGATTTAAACGCTGTCGGCGCCGCCTGGGGTTGAGCCATGACCTTGAGCGAGGTGTGCCACCCTGGTGAGACCCCCCTGCCCCCCAGCCGTCTCCCCTGAACCCTTACACGTGCCCATGCAACAGCTCGCCGGTTAAGCCGGAACAGAAGGCACAGGAACCTGTCACAGAAAGCCATCAGTCATCAGCGGTCGTCCCATGCTCTTTCAATCGACAGACGACAGTGATAGCATCAGGTGATGTAATATTTCTGAAGCGGAAATACAGCCCGTCATTCCTCTGAACGCCTCGAAAAGAGGAAAAAAAAACACGATAAACAAGTCTGAGTTTACCCTGCACAATGTTTGCCTTTATATCATCATTCAGTCAAAAACCCCCCCCTGCTTTTTTTGGTTGGACAGCTCGGCTGTTCGTTAGAAGTGTTTGATAATGAGATGGTTCCCCTCCTTCTCCAGAGCTCTTCTGATTCAGATAAGAGATGGAAGCGAGAGGACGATGAAAGCATGCGAGAGAGCTTTCTGTGTTCGTCCAAGATAACAGCGCAAGTCCCCTCAGACGGGGATGTCACCGCTCGCGATGCCACGCAAGGCCAAACTCTTCCCTCACACACACCCTATTTCAGAAAACACCCTATTTCAGAACAGACCCCGTTTCGCAACACGCGCTATTTCAGAACATGAACTTTACGAACGCTCCTAAAGTGCATTTAAATCACATTTTCTGCCATAATTTTATAAGCTGTATTGCAGCAATATTCACAGGTGCCAAACCCCATTGACCACTTGCTTAATTCGTCCCGAAGTGGTCTCTAAACGGATATCACAATCAGTTTAGCAGAAAATGCAAGCCCAGATATTTGTGGCCTCCGTCTCTACCTGCAAGCTAACCACAGACGTTCAGGTCATTGTAACCTCTCTCTGAATTATGAATGGCTATTGTTTGGTCACAAATGTAGGCCTACCAAAAACAAACAAACAAACAGCTGGAAAAAGAAAGACCAAGACTGCTGAGAGTGACTGAAGCAAGCACACTGAGAAACCTTGCGTCTTAGGTAATAGGCTATCATGTGTAAGAAAGAGGTTGTGATCCAATTATTAAAACTGCCAGAGAAGAAGGGCCGTGTTCTCTGATTTGCCTAAGATATAAAGCTCTGATAAGGATAAATTAGCCTACATCAAAAACCTCTGAGTTCTATGAAGGAAGGGTTCAGCACATTAATAGCGTTTAATACTTGTAATAGATGGCAGATTGCCTTGTGGCAACACATCAGAGGAATCGCACAACCTAAGACTAAACTACAACACTGCAGTTTAGAAAGCAGAACCCAGTTACTTTACATCAGTTTTAATTTCTCATTTATATTTATTTGGTGTATTAGAGGTGTTTTGTAATAAAGATTCCTTTTATGCTATGTCTTGCACGTTTGTCAAAAAATTACATTGTAATTTTTTTCTTCAAATCAAGGATATACTGTTTTCTTTTCTATACTGCAGTCTGAAAAGAATTTCCCCAGAAACAAAACTAATCTATTTTGTCAGATCCACCTAACTTGCCACAAAAGCTGATGATTTCAAATGGACTCAAAGCCTGTTTACAGTTCAAGGTTGCCATAAAAGGTTTTTTTGGCAACAATAACAGAGCATTATAGCCCATTCACTGGAGAAATTGAGAATTTGATGAAAGAAAAGGGAAGGATACCGGCGGTGATGCACAGAGAGTGATGGTGTCACAGAATCCTGCAGCTGAGAGTGAGTCCACACCACACAGGAAGAAGGCACTGACAGCTCAAAGTCGTGTCTTTTGTTAGCCAAACAACAGGAGGCTCGTCAGGCCAAGCTGAGACCATGTCTGGTACACACTGAGCAGGAGTCAGGACTCAGGAGTCAGGACTCAGGAGTCAGGACTCAGGACTCAGGAGGCTTCATGTGTTCACCGCATTCCAGATATTACCTCTCTCACTGGTCATGTGCTCTTTATGATCCGCTTCGCATGCATAAACCATGGTCCGAGGATGTGGAATGGGTATAAGGCCTTGACCTGAATCCATTTTCCAGAATGGAGTCCTTAATTGCATCCAGGAGTGTTTGATTAACTATTTGGAATATTCTGTTGCCATGAACAAACACCCAACAAAACCAAAAATTCAGTAGGTGTACTCCGCGTAAAAAAGCAATTCCAATAAAACCTGACGCCGTGTTAGGAAATCTAAGGCACCGGAGTGGTCCGTGGAAGGTAAGGAGGAACTGAGTGTTATATGGTGGTAAGAAGTGGTGACTTATGGTGGTCCTCACACAACAAAGCAATAAAGCACACAGCATTACTGCAGGTTTTGCCCTTTGTGATGACAGTCCCTGTTGTGTGGTTACCCATATAGGTTACAAAGCACATCACTCTCACTACAGTGCACTGTCGCTCTGTGATTATATGTTGAGTTCAAGGAGGTCCTGTGATGTTCAGTCATTGCAACCCATATTTCAAATGATAACTTTTTTATGACTTCTTTTTATAAAGCAATGAACCAATTAGTGGAAACCATAATGGAATTCACTGCAAAGAGCCAAAATCTGCTCTGCATGAGCCATTTTCACTATTCACCCATTCAGACCTTCAAAGAGCATGCACGTTTTTGAACTTCTTTAATCATATCACACTGGACGCACTGAAGAAAGAAAGAAAGAAAGAAAGACAGAAGGAAGAAAAAAAAACCCCAGTCCTAGCACCCTCATAGCCTTGTGAAGGAAACCCAATTACCTATGATCTAGACATGGACTGATGAGCGGAGCGCTAACGCCAGCCTGCTAAAACATCACGGGAACCGCCTCTCGCACGGGAAAACGCGGCAGCAAACAAATAAGCGACATTATCCATTCATGCACATTATTAATGGAACTGAAAGCTGCTTTGGATCTTTGTGTAAGGTTGTGTTTCGCCTCCCCCGTCCCCACGCAGCGTGGCTTACACAGAGCAGGGAGAGGTGCGGCAGAGATAGCATCAGAGAGACCCCAGTGGATCGACAG
The DNA here is from genome assembly GCF_052324685.1 of Brachyhypopomus gauderio. Lineage (NCBI taxonomy): Eukaryota > Metazoa > Chordata > Actinopteri > Gymnotiformes > Hypopomidae > Brachyhypopomus > Brachyhypopomus gauderio. The sequence goes on from NC_135229.1 coordinate 13,202,155, forward strand.
AATTCGGGGGGTTTTGTGCGCGGGAGTCTTCTTCCAACGGCTCCTCTCCCCACCTCTGAGGCTAACAATGGGGGTTTGTGGTGGGGTGGGTGAGTTGGGGGGGGGGTTGTCTCTGGAAAAAGGCAAAGGGGGAGAACGAGTGAGAGAGGGAAAGGAGAGAAAAAAAAACACATTAAGTTTTAGAGAAAGTCTGCAAGCTTGAGGGAGGAAACAGAATGCGGTTTCTCTCAGCTTCCTCTCTCCCCTCCCGAAAAGGATCAACACTTGGAAGATTAGCCCAGGTCTGTGGCACTCGCTCGAGCCGCCGGTTCCTTTCTCGTCAGCCAGCCACTGGAACCCCAGCATCTGGGAGTGAAAAGGGCTCCTCCCCGGGTCAGCCCCGACATTAAAATGGAAAGCAAAGTCAAGACGAAAAAACACGCCTGCTGCCGATCGCGGGGGCCCATTCCGTCGGGAATGTTCATTTATTGGAAACGCCACGTAGGTTTTCAATTAGAAACTATGGGCTGTCTGTTGCCAAGCACGATTTGCATCAGCTATCGTCACCGGCTCCTGCGTCACCGGTCAGTCTCTGATCACAAGATCGGTTGCAGTGGCATTCTGAACACTGAGACTACAGTTATAAGGACGTGGCACAGTTGTAGGTGTTGTGGTATGTGTGTCGGGGACAGCAACGTTACCTCCGTCATCACTGATGCTTGTGTCGCTGCCAGGCTGAGCTAGGTCTGTCACCTAAAGAAAGATGACATTGCCTGAAATGAAAAGCAATTTACTGTAGGCACTGCTACAGATTTACTACAGTAACAACTCTGGGTTTTTAGGAGAGCATATGAGGGTGAAACAAGGCCTGTAAAACCAACACAAATTCAGCATTCAAAAAAGCTAATACTCTACAGACATTCCTGGCACTATCCGGGAAGAGGTCAATCAAATTTCTGACCCCCTTCCACTCAAGAAGGAGATGGTGTATTTACAAAGATAACTAAAATGGCTGTGGTTTTCTGCACCATCAGGCTGTTAATGAAATTATGATGAAGCCACGGATAACGGTTGGAGGTTCAACTGCTCTTTGTTGATACATGATCCCAGTGGCCTGCCGGCGAGCTCCAGCTGATGGAGTAGTTGTGTGTGTGTGTGTGTGTGTGTGTGTGCGTGTGTGTGTGTGTGTGTGTGTGCAGGATGTTGCCATATGTTCCCCATAGTGCGGGCAAATGATTCACACTCACCAAAATGTGACTCTACAGCAAGATGTGCTGAACACACACACACATGCACACACACACTTTGTGGTTGGTACGCTTTAATGGCTGTTTTATTCCCAAAGCCTTTCTCCTTGTACACAAAATTACACACTCTTTCGACCTTAGTCGAGAAGTAAATACCATTTTGCCAATAATAGCATAATCCCTTTGTCTCTTGTTGGAGACAAAATGTAATTTAGCAAATGGTATCAGTGCCCATTAATTTCTGAAATTACACTGCTCTCACAGCCGCTCATTCTAATTCATAGTGCTATCACTTTGTGCACTCCAGATAGTGAGACTATTAACAAGGTTTAAAATGATGTTATCCAGGGATTTATGAGTGAGAATGAAACCTCTCTGTATTAAATTGATTCCGAAAAGCCAAGAGCATTTGCATTCAGCTTAATCTCTGCAGAACAATTATACCTCCATAAGAGAACTGAGGTTGTCAAAGGTGAAGAGATTGGAAGATACAATTACACCATGTGCTACGCTGAAGATGTGCTTTGGGGTACATCTGGTAAACAGGGAATCCTGCAGAATATTTTCATAGCAACAAAGACGGGGGGAAAAATGTTTTCAAAATGCTTTTATACATAGCTGTGTGTTTTGTGTCCTGAAACAACATCCCATGAAATTCAACAGGGAAACAGTAATGTGTGTGTGTGTGTGTGAGACAGCGTGTGTGAGACAGCGTGTGTGAGACAGCATGTGGGAGACAGTTCCCCCTGTCCCCACCCTCACCCTGTCAGTACTTTGTCCCCGAGAAACACGGTGACTTGGGAACCCTCCCAGAGAGCCGCGCTGGTCTCCCAAGGGTCTTCGGTGACACACATTGCACTGAAGCGAACATCGCTAATAACATTCAGCCTGAGCTGCCTCTAAGAAGGCATTTGCTCAGATGTGGTGCCAAAACCTACCACAAAACACTCCACTCAATGAGGAAAAAGCTATGTAGAAGTATTTTGGGGCTCCTCAACCCGTCCCTGTGGGGGAACTGAGGGGCGCTATTTTAACGGCTGTAAAGATGTGTTCACAGGACACGGCTGGTCTCCTCCTAATTCACAAGACCTATCACACATAATGTCATTGTCAAAATCAGACATGAGGTCAGTGTAAGCTGAACTTCACCCAAGCACCATTCGATTTCTACAATCAATTAGTGATTTTGACTGCAGTACAGAAGACATTGCATTCCATTAAAGATATTAAACTGTGTAAAAGGTACTGTAATGTTATAATTAAAATACCGAACAACAATTACATATCTAATATGTATTATGATTCTAAACTTGCTAATGTGTAGCAATACAAAATACATTATAATATCTGCATATAAAACGAGTAAAGGAACCTTACTCTTATTGACGTCTTATTTTTCCAGAAGGCGTTCATCAAACCGGTCACATTTGCCTACAGATGATTACACAATTATACTGCAATGTAAACCTATTCTATAAAATCTGAACTTAATATGCTTTTTCAATAGGTCTACGGTTTTCGGTTAACAACTTACGGTGAACTGCAGGTTGCAATCCGTCAGTCCTGGCACCAGTATTGTGCTGTGAAGTCAGTCTGCTGACCGAGCCACAGTGCCACATTACCTGCCTTCACTGGCTTCTTGATTAAAGAATGACCTGGTTTTGACCAAAATGGCGTAAATACCAGATGGTTTTGGATGCTTTTAATGTTCATTTACTCTACAAATGCCCCTTTAAATGCTGTAAATGCAAGCGCAAGCACAAATGAATGCAGCATAAACACACACACACACACACACACACACACACACACACGCACACACACAAATTACAAATTATACATCTGCCTTTTTACATCTGCTAGGTCACTCGTGAAAGAGACTGCAAACAAGGCATAACAGTGCAGTTGTGCATAGAGGAGAGAAATGTTTGAAAAGGCCTAGTACCCTAGGCACAGCTCTGGAGTAGGTCTGTCTAATAAACTTTATACTCCCTGTAGTAAAATCTTACTGCTCTAAGCTTGATCTTTTATGGCTCAGGAGACATATGATGAATCTCACTTATATCTATGATTTTAGTATCATCTTTGTCAGATGTTTCAACACACGTCAGAAAAAGAGACCAAATGTTACTGCGATGAAGCAAATGAAGACAAATCTGGTTTGAGAAAAAATATTAGATCAGGGAGATTTCGCTTGCATTGCTTTAATCTGTCGATAAAGGATTGACAAAGATTACAGCAATACAAGACAAATCCCTCCAATGGAGCAATGACGGTATGAAGTAGCCTAGAGTAATTAATTCAATACCAATAAATATCCCCCATACTGTATAAACCTAATACACAATAAATGTTTGAAAATATTAGAAACACTATACAAACACTAGAGATACTAAATAAATGCCAGGTTCCTGAATTCAGTGTTTAGAGGAGTAAATATTTCATCTTGATAAAGAATATTTTGACCTTTTCAAAACATCAATTTGGAATCTTTTTTGAACATGTGAACATTTAGTAGAGTCGCAACCCAATAAGCCCTGTAGCAAGCCCGGCTAACGTAGGCTGGACAGATTTTAAAAGCTGGCTATCTAGGCTAACTAAATAACAGCATAGTTAGCTAGCAACATTTAATCTTTGAGCTTAAAACATTTTAAGAAAAAAGAGCCAGCTAATAAATGTGGTTAGATTTGGTACATGTTCTTTTTAATATGTGCACATGCGTTTTTCATTCTGACAAATCTGAACACAGCAGGTATGTGGCTGTGCTGAGATGAATTCATGGAGGTCTTTTTGCTCAAGAGAAAAAATCAGAGAGGCAGGAAACTTAATCAAGTCTCCAGTTCCTTTCCATCATATCTTATCTCCGTCTAGGACAGGCACTAGAGATATTAAAGAGATCTCTTTTCTGATTTTCCATTTCTGTGGGTTCTAGTTCACTGGTGTTCCAGTGGCGAGATCTTAGTTTGCGTTCAAGTGGCGCCCTGTGCGAATCCTTCTTTATTTCGTTTATTTTAGCTGCTACAATTTTAATTCGAAGAACAGAAAATCGATTGCTTGTTTTGCAACTATTTAGAACTGTCTGTCGTCTCGCTGCGGACAGAAGCGCTTTGCTCTGCAATTATGCGTCGGAGCGCTTGATGTTGATGGTACGCGTGGATGGCGATTTTGAACGAGACAGCACAAAGCAATGTCAAAAGTCCCACTTCATTTAATAGTGGGATGCGCTGCGTATCGTTCGCTGTCCTTCACACAGCGAGCTCGAGGGCACTTTGGCTAATGCAGACAAACTCGTGACAAAGGAGCTTTCAGAGTTTTTTTTTTATCCTTCCCTGTTGTTGACAAGCCCTTTTATGGAGGAACGGGCATTGTAACAGCCACAGAATGCCTGGGGTTCACGCTCGAGGGAGGGCAGGGACACTGGCGGCTGGAAATGAGGCTGTGAATGGTGGGGTTTAGGGGAGAGAGAGAGAGAGAGAGAGAGATGGCCCAAAATGGTGTGGACGAAGTGTGTCGATCCACAGCAGAGGAAGAAGAAAGGTGAGAATATAATGACGAGATGCAGGCATGACACACTGTTACCACCACACACTCTTAAGGGCCTCAGTCAGAGTATTATAAGAGTCTACAACATGATATGTATCATTTTCTTCAGTAGTTAACAGAATGGTCTTGGACATGTAGGAAACATTAGTGATCTATAATAGGATGGGAGTTGTGGCATTGGGGTCGTTATATGTGCGAACGAGAGGCACACACACACACACACACACACACACACATACAACAGGACAGACACTCGTGGACAATTTAGCCTTGGAGAGCACACACACACACACACACACACACACACGCACACGCACACGCACACACGCACACAGACAAACATACGCACACACATACTCTTTGGTTTAGCTGTAGCCAGAAGGGAATAAACCCCCTTTTTCATGCCCTGAGGAGACACAGGAACACAGGGCCACAGATACCAGGACAGGAATCCCATATGGCAAGACATTATTCATCACAGTCCCGAATAAAGCAGTTTCTGAAACATACACCACAGTTCTCCGTCACATTCACCTTCTACCACTTCTCCTTTCTCCATCTGGAGATATTTCAGCGTTTCCGAACCACTACCTCAAGGTTGGTGGTCTTATTTCAGACCTTCACATGAATACATTTGAGCAGCGTTACTCCCACCCACGTAAAGCACGCAGAGGGTTTGAAGGTCATCGCTTCCGGTGTAAACGCCGTGTGGTCAAAGTCTCCGCGGTGTGTGCCGCGTTCGTTTGCCTGTAGCTACAGCACCATCCACGAGGGCGAACGCACCAACGCCTCGAGTGTGATCTCCACTCTAGTTAGTGAAAGTTCTGTAGTGATGTATGAGTTGAGTACCACAGAATCTGTCTGGATCCATGGCACCACACATAGAAAACGAATAACCCCAGCCATCCAGATATATGTGGTTAGATATGATCTGTCAGGTAGAAAGAAACTTTTGAAACAAACTCTGACCAGAAGAATGCGTTGTAGTCCATGTTAGAATATACCACAAAATCAGACCAAAAGAAACGATTGCGATCACTGCCTATTGCCACAGAATCTCTCTGGTTGCACAAATCCGTATGAGCATCGTCTGTGTCCTAAGTAAAGACAAACTGCGACAGATAAGATCTAGATGTTTCTCTACATTCCAACGCTTATGCTGGCTTGTTGTAAAGTTCTTCGGCGAGGGTTTTATTAATAGCACCTTTTATCCGAACCTTGTTAAGGCCATATCCTGCCTGGCTGTTGACACTGGTGTTTAGCATTACAATGGAAGACCTGTCCTAGGAGGGCTGTCTGCTGGGCTGCCCACAATAGAGCAGTGGGGTATCATTCAGCGCCCTCTGTGTGGCCACCTCTCCAGCTCGTGAGGACATGTCCTCGGGCTCCCAGGCCCTGTCCTGGCCTTCTGTCCTTCCCTACTGGGAGACTGGCTTTGCCGATTTAAGAGCTCAATCACTGGGATTTGGAGTCTCTCCACCCCCCCCCCCCCCCCCGGTCAAACTTCTACTGTCTCCACCCATGCCATCTTTCTTATTCTCACCCCTCCAACCTCCACCCCCCACCCCCTTACACACACACACACACACACACACACACACACATAACTGTAGCTTTGATGTCAGGTACTGATGGGCTCTTCCGACTGGCCGTATCACCCCCCCCCCCCCCCCCCCCCCCCCATGTCAAAAGGTCTGGCGGCCCACGTGGTCTGTGTCCGACTTCTGTGGTTGCCGTGGCGACGCGCTGGCGGCCCGCCCCCGTTGCCAGGGAGGCTGCTCGGCTACTGGTGGCGAGTGGTGTGGGGCCCGGGAGGGACTGCGGTGCTTAATGAGGGAAGAAAAAAAATCGCCAGCCTTAAAAAAAAAAGAAAAGAAGAGCAGGGCTGATGTAGTGGCAGGCTGGCTCCGCCCCCGATCCCAGGACCCCACGCTGCTCTGTCATGTAGTAGCAGGCTGGCTCCGCCCCCAATCCCAGGACCCCACGCTGCTCCGTCTCCTGGCATTTTGTAAGCTGGCACCTGAACGACGAAGCATATGAGGATGATGGTAATAATGTCAAACAGGCACAGAAACGCTGTGACTTGTAACGGAGACAAGCTCGCGAGCTGATTAACGGCGTGTACGGGTAATCCCTGGTGTCGTACAACCATTCCAGTTTGGAAAATCTCTATTTCGATGTAGCAAAACATACATACGTGCGTGGAGCTGCCAGACTTGAGGTTGGTGCCAAGCGTGAGCCCCTTGGGAAACGGCTTTGCTCAGTTTGTAGCGTATGTGTACATGCCAGAGAGGGATCCCACTAGCGAAACGACAGAACCGAGGCCTGTGGGTGGTGGTGAAAGGCACCATCCTCCATACACACAATACAGCTCCGTTTCTGTTTAAAGAGAATGAACCGGAAACAGACGTGACTGTCGTTTGAAAGGGGTTGTAGAGACTCCTCTTTAACGCTCTTAGCTTCTCACCTCCAGATTCGGTTGAACAAAGGAGCATTTCTTGCTCATGCGATTCACACAGGGGTGAGACAATGTCTGTGTGGAGCGGGTGACAGGGGCCTCCGGCATCAGAGGGTGAGTGTGTGTGTGTGTGTGTGGGGGGGGGGGGGGGGGGGGGGGGGGGGGGCTGGACAGCAATAGTTCTTCCTCTTCGAAGGCTTTTATGAGGCTGCTCTGTCAGTGGTTGTGTGAGGTGGGGTGGTCTGAGGCCACAGAGGTCGCAGCCACACGAGTCCTCAACCACAGGGTGGTCTAAACCACACGAGTCCTTCAGACTTCCTGTAACCCCAGGAAGAGGAGCTCAACACTGGACACGCCTACTTCCTGTCTGTACTGTGTGGAAAAAAACACAAAGCGGTATGCAGACGAGTAAAAAAAAAACAACAAAACCCCCCCAAAACCCTGAAATTCCACACCGCGAGCCCGTAAGAACTCTCCGGTCGGGCAGGCCGCGCGTCCGCGAGCAGTCCGGGGGCAAAGGACGGGCGGGTGATGGATCGGCACATTACCACTGCTGGCTGGGAACGAACGCGGATACAGCACAGTGTCACACGTGTGCGTGATCCGTCTTCGGCCGGCGCAATTTAAAGGCTGCTGCGAGCACTGTGAGCGGCTCGGCCCGGCGCCTGTACTGCTGAAGCAGACATTTCCCCCCAAACCCACACAATGATGCTCACCGCCAGGGGCTGTGAAACGCTGTTAAATTGTGACCGCTTCCCGAATTCACCTCTGTTTGTAGATCTGTTCTTTTTCTTTCCTTCCCTGACACCTGTGCCCTGGCGCTGTCGTGATAAGACTTCTGTACGTTTGCGAGCCCTTGGTGTGGGGTGACGGATGGATTTTTGTTAGTGGATGCAAACTGTGCGGCTCCGACACAAGTTCTCATGCAGTGAGTCAATCCCTGCATAGATTTGACTCACAAGTGCAGTTGGTCCCACACAGGGGTGTGTGTATGAACACTTTGTGTTCGTGTTTTGTGGTTATTGTCAAATCTGTTAAACTCTCGTGCTCTCTGTCCCTCGCTCTCTCCATCTCCAGTCATTCTATCGCTCCCTTCCTCTCAGAAGACGGGTAATGGCGCGATACTGCCGGGGGTGATTGAGGGCGCTGAAGGTCTCGGTGCCCGGCAAGATCTGCTGAACTGGAGGTGGTCTTGGCTCTGTGACCCTGTGCCAGGCCAGCAGTCCGGATCTGGCCTCCTACCCTGGTGCCAACCTCAGGGGGAAGAGGGCACAGGCTTGGCAATGAACGCAGGCACAGCTGAGTCGGGTTACATCTGCTGCATTCTCTCTCTCTCTCTGTCTCTCTCTCTCTCTGTCTCTCTCTCTCTCTCTCTCTCTGTCTCTCTCTCTCTGGCCTGGAGTCTGACCGCTGCCTGGTAAACACATGTACGGGGGAGCTTTTACATCAGCAGTAATCTCCTGAGGAGCAACAAGACCATCGCCCGTCGCAGTCGTCGTGGCAATGGTATTATTTTGACACGGCAAGTCATCTGTGGCCCGAATAAAGTGGCTTCGTGGCACCGTGGCTTAGCAGCGCGACCGAATGGGGAATTGAATCTATTTCCAGGGTATCATGGCTCATACTGCTTCTAATGGATTTTTATTATTATTTGGAAAAGACGCCCTGTGGCCTCGGCTCTGAGTGAGATCTGAAGATCATGTTTCTCTTCCTAAAGTTGATACTCCTAATAAGTTGAGTGCAACTCATAGAGAACTCTGGGAGACCGCAAGACCACAGAGCCAAGGAAAAAGCATTTGTGCGACACGTCGGGGAAGCGTTGCGATGTTAGCCGACCCACTCTGCGTCATCGAGAGGCCTTTAAAGTGACTAGAACGGATTCAGGAGTTTCTCTCTGTGACCTTCGGGCCACTTTGGAGAGCCGGGTTCGTCCTGTCTGCGTTGGAGTGACAATAGCAGCCATTTAATTATGAATCGCTGTGATTCTTGAACTTATAGGCGATGGTGTGTAAAGGGCCCGTTGGTGGATATGATGAATGGAGCCCCGATGCCTTTGTGCCCGTGCGTGCGTGAGTATGAATTACATGATCCAGCCACCTCTTACACTCTGTGCCTGTGCATACTTAATTTGCTCCCCGCTGCTTAGAGGGTCAGAGGAGTGACGGAGTACCGTGGAGGAGCCCCGCACACCTGTGAATAAGTCTGTGGACTTACTGCACCATTTTAAATTTTGTAGAGCTAGGTCAAACATCAACTGACTATAAATCCTAGTCAAAGTTACTATATGAATGAAATAGTCCTGAAAATAAATACGGTGGAATGGTAAACGTCTCCTTAATGAATCTTACGTGTTTTAGTATGAATAGAATCTTGAAAATAACCAAAACGTTAATGGTGCCCACCTTTTGTGCAATAAATTAGTACTGACACATAAATGCACGATTATTGTTGAGTAGGCTTGAGCCATAGTTTCATCAGACATGAGCAGGAGGTGAAGACCCCTGTGACATTTTCTGCCTGGTATCATCGCTAATCCTCTCCCTATATTTCACAGATGCCAAGGAATACATTTTTAAATTTTACATTTTGCCACCATGCATTGCTAATAAGGTAAAAAAAATGTTCTCACTCAGAAATTCCTTTAAATGTGAGGGTGGCAACCGGCCTTCAGAATCAAAACTTCGGTATCATGTCAATTACTGCAAGGTGAAGGTTCTGTATCCTCGCAGGGATAACTGGCCTCTTGGGAAAACAAAACTCTGATCTGTTTAATACTGGGCCTGCAGCACTACATTTAATTTACAGTTTGTTCCTTGCAGGGGTCACTCAGCTTTGAGGGAGACCCGAGCCTTTCTGGACCAACCTTCTTAAGCATTTATTTAATTTGTAGTATGGGGAGGAGATCTTAGCTCGCCCGGTGTGGTGCAGAACCTCTGGTGCCCCTGAAAACACGGCTGAGCGGGTGGATTCGCATCGTCGTGGTACGACAGCGGAGACACATCAGCGAGAGACTCCAGGAAGCTGGCGCCAGGCCCGTTTGGACCGGGAGTGATGTGCCAGGTGCCTGAGATGTCGGGCAGGCGTCTGTTTTTCCACGAGCACACAGCACTATTAGCGTGTGGCAAACACGCACAGCGGAGTCGTGTTCGATGTGACATTCACCATCAGTGTTATTTATATTGTCACCATGACGATTTAGTCACACTCCGTGCTAATGTGAGCGGGGAGACAGGAATCAGCATCCTGGGCCAAGTCATTGCACACACACACACACACACACACACACACACACACACACACACACACACACACACATGCATACACACACGCACACACGTACACACACACACACACACACATACACACACACACAATCACAGTGAAATCTTAATCCTTCTTAATTCCCATCTATGGCAAGATGTTCTTGCTTCAAAGAACCTCCATTAAAGAGGTCAGTGCAAAACACTGGCTTTAAAACAAAAAAGAAGAGCAAAAATCAGGACTATGGACTATGGACTATGGACTATGGACTGGTCCTAGTTCCACAAAACCCTCCTCATCTTAAGCCTGTGGTCCTCTGGAATGATGTATTAAAAATTAACCTCATGTGTCCATGAGGTTTTTGGTTTAAATCATTATCAGTTCTTGTTTGATGAAGTTAGATACTTTCTTTGGCTCCACTGCTTTATCTTTTTTATCTAAACCCCAAACAAACAAACAACAACAAACAAAAACAAACATCTTCAAGATGAATTAACGACTGTATAATTTGAAAGTGCACATTGTAACGTTTCCACAGGAGTCCCACTGGCTTTCAAGAGCAAAACAAGCATGAATCTGCATAATTCCTGATTGCAGATAAGATTTTCCCCAAGTTCCTTCATCCACATCCAGACGTGCGGGATTTGCAGCTAAATAAAGGTGTGGAAGGATCTTTCTGACAAGCCCAGGGCCTTTGGGTGACCCGGAGTCGAGCAGTGCAACAGAGAGGAAACTCTAGAGGACTGTGGGCTCTCCGTGTGATCCCAACCATCTCCTCTTGAGCACATCTATGCAGCCAGTCCCCCCCTCTCTCTCTCCCTCCCCCTCTCTCTCTCTTCTCTCTCTATCTATCCCCACATCTTTCACCACACGCATAACAATCTATCCACACGGAGGTTTCCAGTGTTTTCTGCTTATGGGGGGTCCGATGTCTCATTGTGTACGTGTGTTAACCGCGAACCTGGGAGAATAGGATTTAGGAATTTACAAATAAACCAATAAAGGATTGGGGGGGGGGGGTGTTATTTCTTGGAGAGGATGTCTCTCCGTCCCTAAGCTCCGTCACCAGAGTGAATTTGCGGCATATCGTGGTTTCCGGTTGCAAGCGGCGCGACGCCATCCGAGACCACTAACGAGACCTCCCTAACGAAGACGGAAGGCTTAATTAGCTTAATCAGGCGGCATGACTCACGGCTGGGATACCTGCAGACATCAGTGGGCACGCCAGTTGACCACGCGCACCGAGGCTCTCCCGCTACAGCCGAGGCTCTAAAGTGGACATGTGGAAACACCTGGATGGCTAGTTGAACTCGTGCATTAGGTGCTTCTGGTCCTCGTGTGTCCAGAGCTCAGATGGAGTGCGGGGGTGCCTGCACAAGACCGGCGCTGTTGACACAGGAGCATTTCAGCATGTAGCGCTCACACTCTTGGCTTGAGGCAGTCAGCTTGAAAACAGCAACCTGATCAATTTGCTGTGCACAGTTCACAATAAACAAAATTAGATTTCGTATGCGTGCGTGTGCGTCTGTGTGTGTGTGTGTAGTTCTGCGAATGTTTGCAAGGAGCCCGTGTGGGTGTGCGGACGTGGTAATTTGCATGTAAGTGAAACGAAGAACGAGGCGGAGAAGAGGAAGCCAGTTTGTCAGAGCACAACATCCACCGTCAAGCGGCGACGCGGCCCTGACTGTGGGCTCTAGTGCGGCTGGGGTCTCCACGCACCGACGCGGCCCTGACTGTGGGCTCTAGTGCGGCTGGGGTCTCCACGCACCGACGCGGCCCCAACGTGAAACAGACGCCACGCTGTAGGCTGTTGTGAGCTGTGGAGAATGTTGTGAAGAAACGGAGAGGCCCCCCCCGGTACCGGGCTAGCAGGCTCCAGCCCGGGCCGGGGCCGTTTTTTAAGAGGAGTCGGTTCATCCTCCATCCCTCAAGGACCGAAGACCATCTGCTTCAAATCCATTATACAGCACATCCGGCCATGCAGAAGGACGCTATAACAATCAATATCTCACCCTACTAATTTATTTTTGCCATTTTCTTAATTGGACTCTGACCTTCAAGCTGAGATTCCTCTGGGAAGCCAAGTCTGGATATATATATATATATATTTTTTATTTCCCCTTGAATATAAGTTATGGAGATAAAATATGCAGAGGCTAAGATTGAGGTAGTAATTAAATTGGCCCCCATGTTCATTGTGAGAGACAGAATCTAGGCCAAAACAGAAGGATATTGCTACCTGGCGTACTGTGTGTGAAGGAGCTGTCCGATGGCCCAGTTAGGCCGGGGTGAAATCCTTCGGTCGGGACGTTGGGGCTGGAAATGAGGTCGTCCGAGGTTGGGCCTCTCGGGCCGGGGCGACAGCAGTACCGCTCCAGACGTCGTCTTGGCTGACGGGAGGTGTCTTCCGAGGGTCGGTGGGCCGAGCGTCCTGCCAGGCGAGGCGCGCTGATGAGTTTCGCTCGTCGAGTTCTGGCGGGCGGAACTTGACGTGACGGTGGCGGGCGGAACGTGCAGTCATTTTTGGCCCATTACATGTAGCTTACCCCAATCTCACACTCAATTAGAATGGCTTCATTAGGTGTGGCTTGAACCGTATTGTTCGGGAGCTAATTGCATGTCTGTTTGGAGCGGCAAGAGGGACGGACACTGGGGAAATGATTTGAACTTATCTGCCTGACAACCTAATAAACATCTGGCAATTGAACTGCTAAAATGAGCTCTCTTTATACAGAGAGAGCTCGAGACGGCGAGGAGAGAGAGAGAGAGAGAAGTGAAGTGAAGACAGAGGAAGAGAGCGCAGGAGAGAGCGAGACAGAGACAGAGAGAGAAATGAAGGTCTCATCATTTAAAAAAAAACATTGTGGACTTTCTCACTAATAACCTCATAATAGCCTTCTGCATACAGATTGTCTATTAAACTTAAACGTCTAGACGTCAGGCCAGATTGCACGTGACATCGCTTTGGTTGTCTGGCCGGGCTAGTCGAGTAACACCGACCACTGACCTCCTTCCAACTCCACATCACACACCGTAGCTCTAAATCTCCGCTGGTGTTTACGGCCACTCCCCGCCACTTTAAAGCATCTCTTCTGACAGATAAATAGCGCTCCATAAAATCGGCACTCCGGATTTGTAAAGAGCAACGTTCCTGTCAGCGTAGCTCTCAGCCGCTCGCTGGTACGGAGTCGACTCTTACACACACGACGCCTCCTGCCATAAAACTCCCCCCCCCCCTTTTATTCCGTCGGATGTAATTGTTTGCGTGAGTAAATTATTAGATGTGGCCGCAATGAAAATTTTCAGACCCCTAAAATGCAACTGCAGATGAAGTGTAATTTTGTTTGCGTAGTGTTTTGTTAAATGTTTATTTAGATCTGATAGTTTTTAATAACCCCGTATTAAAGACCACAGCTTCTATGCCTCTGTATTCCCCAGTAACTGAGATACCCACTTCTGTAATGATCAGTTATGGTGTCTGGAATTCAGAAAGCATAATATCATTGGCTCTGTGTGCATATGTGCAAATTCACACGTGTGTGTGTCTGCGTGTGTGTGTGAGCATGTATGAGTGCATCTGTATGTACTTGTCTGGGTGTGTGACAGTGAGATGTGGGACTGGGGGAGGAGAGTGTGTGTGTGTGTGTGTGTGTGTGTGTGTGTGTGTGTCTACCCCATGCAGCCAGCTGTTGACTTTTTGAAAAGGAGGATCTTAAACCTGATAGCCATTTGGTGCACAGATATGGCCAGAGCCAGAGGCACTCGCCGACTGTGTGTCCCAGAGGAAGACAGCACTTATCAAACCCAGAAGGGGAGAGAGAGAGAGAGAGAGAGAGAGATGTGGGGGGGGGGGGGGGGTGTCTGGGGAGAGGGGGGGACACCCTGTAGTCAGCCATCAGGCGTCTCCCTTACACAAAGCCCTCACGCTCCAGTCTCTGTGTGTCTCGGGTTTCTTCCATTCATTGTACACATGGTCCTCCCAGATGCACATATGGAGTCAGCAAATGCAAGAGCGTCTGATACCTACATGTGCTCACAGACACTGTGTCTTAACTAGTACCACTTAAGCTCGGTTTAAAATCCAGCTACAGGGTAACTGGATACAGAGAGAGGGGTCAAGGCACCCGTAATGACCAGTAACTGTATATCTGATATAGATTCCCTTTCGTTTGCAGTACTGTGTTTGCATTAATTATTAAAATGCCCCATCAGTATGGGTGAGGGCGTCTTGGGTGCTGCCGGGTTGTGTGTGTGTTATCGAGCTACATTAAATCAAGTGTGTAAAAGGGTGTCACAGCCCCATCGAAAAATAGACAAGAGGGAGAAGGAGAAAGAGATGGCAAACCCAAGGAGAGGCAGGAGGGACACAGATAGAAGGAAAGAAAAGCTGCATTGATTTTAAATAATGTTCCCCGTGACTCATGTCCAGGGGTTGGGAGAGGGGGCATTTATCAAAGCCATCAGAGCCCTGAGCTCAGGTTTACCCCTCTGCTCCGCCCAACCCCCAAATCGGAGGTCAGAAGCTCCACTTGTGGACACAGTTCGCAATCTGCTTCCAAAGCCACGGATTAAGTCGTCGGCTTCCCTTTGAACAGCGGAGAGGGTGAAGA
This sequence comes from Brachyhypopomus gauderio, assembly GCF_052324685.1. Taxonomy (NCBI): domain Eukaryota; kingdom Metazoa; phylum Chordata; class Actinopteri; order Gymnotiformes; family Hypopomidae; genus Brachyhypopomus; species Brachyhypopomus gauderio. The sequence continues at coordinate 13,217,253 of NC_135229.1, forward strand.
TTTTGAAAAGCCGGAGGAAATGAAACAGGTCGTGTTTTCGAACGTGTGGCCGCGGGTCGGCATCGGAACACGAGCCCACGCCGACCCGACGGCGAGCGCTCGGCGTTCGGAGACCCGATCGAGCGGCCCTGGCGTGCCCGAGGCGGCAGGCACGACGGCAGGCTGGGTGAGGGGAGGTCGCGGCGGGCCTGCCACCGCGGCTGAACCCGTTTACCGGAGCCGCAGGCGATGCGGGACCGAGAAAGAGCCGGATGAAAGGTGCATGAGCAGGAAAACCCCCATCCCGGAGGGGTGAGCCCCGCGGTCCGCACCGCCGCCTCATCTCTAATCCGAAAAGCTGTGGCAGGTGAAGTGCGTGCTGGGAGTGTTTGTGAGAGATAGCTGGCACTCTGGGGCAAACCTCCGAGACCTCGGCCGGCGCCCCCCCGGCTAAGGGTGAGTGGGACACACACACACCGTGGTGGCGTACGTAAAAAGAAGCAGGGGCCAGGACGTGAACGTGTCACCCCGTCGGGAGGCGAGAGTGTAAAGGTGCTCCCTGGGGGAAAGCTAGAGCTGAAACCTAACGCCACCCTCATGACATCTGTAGCAAGCTGTCACACCCTCGCGTAAGCCCCGCCCCACCGGACCATCGATGCCGCCCTACGACAGGCGGTGCCGATGACCTCACATCCTGTCAGGTGTGACTCCATCTGGTGCATCTGAGAGACTGAGTGTGTGTGGGAGAGGAAGAGAGAGAAACTGAGAAAGAAAGAGTTTCTGAAATAGACTTTATCTATCTTGTTCCTTCTTCCCTTAATAGAGGGAAGAGGGAGCAGGAAGGAAACACAAAGGTAGTTAAAAAAAATCTCATTATCTTCAGTTAGTCATTTAAAAAAGGAGTTGATGAGTGACCAATAATCCATCAAGGGAGAACAGATTAGAAACAGAAGAATCACTGTAAATTATTACCCAGGAGAAGAAGAGTGCAGTTCGGGGAGCGTGATACACTTCCATCCTTTATATGTGCCACTTCTCATTATTTCATTATTTCCATTGATATCAGCCATGTTCGTAGAACAGAAACAACCGGAACAATAACCGTGATGTTTCTGAACACATTTGTTTGAATTTGTTTGCACTGTGGACCGCTTCTGCTGTCTCGGGTAGCAGGACAGCGATATGGACTGGGTCTTGGTCGACCTCTTCAGTCCGCTCCAGAACCAAAGGCCTTTCTCGCTGACCTTTCATACTCTGGACGTCCTTGATATTAAAGAGAGACAAGCATCGCTGGAGTACTTAATTACTGAGCTAGGAGTGGGGTCGGCTGAGGGCACTGTGACAAATGTCGGGCCGCCGGAGGTCTAGCATATGCTCAGGTCAAAAGGTCAGGGAGATACTCGAGAGAAGAGTGGAGCTTAACCCCAGCAGCCGAGACACGGGGTGAGTGTGAGCGAGCGTTCCTCATGGCCCTCGTGTTCAGACTAGAGACACTGAAAACACTCCAGCTGAGTCTCTTACTTTGCATTTAAACAAAGCTCTGATACAAACCACAAAGGTTCATTGTTTGAGATCTTCTGTGAGGAAAATTGTTTCGGGGGGGGAGTGTCTTGGTAGCCGAAAGTGGATTAAGTTGAAACATTTCAGTGCATCAGCAGTAAACACTTTGAGAGCGACGTGATACAAAGAGAAGAATTCAGTGGGAACTGTGAAGAAAATGACAGAGCTTAGGTGAGCTACATTTTACCAGGTTTTACAATCACATAATTTAGCTTTCTATATTTATCTCGGTAAACATTTAGAATCCAGCTGCACGTCCAGATGGTCTGTGTTAGGGGCGAGGACCACACTGACGGGGCTGAAGTTCCCATTTTCTGCGGTCTCAAACATTTCAGACATGACAGGGGTTGGGTGATGTCTTTGTTTTATCAACTTTATTTGCTTTTTGACTTCTAATTTAAAACCTTTCAGAAAATTATGTTTCCACCTTCCAGGGCGATAAAATCCACACTGACCTCAGAGATCTGGTACTCAATCCCACCCACTCCTCTCTTTTCACTGTGCTTTCCTTTTTCTACAAATAACCACCTAGTAACCTCTATAATTACCTCAGGCCTGGCTCCCCCAGCTACATCAGCTACGTCAGCTACATCAGCTACATTAGCTACGTTAGCTACGTCAGCTACGCCAGCTACATCAGCTATGTTAGCTACGTCAGCTACGCCAGCTACATCAGCTATGTTAGCTACGTCAGCTACGCCAGCTACATCAGCTACATTTGGCCTAAATATCACACCTTATACAAGGAACCATACACGCCTGACATGGGTCTGCAAGTTGAGCTTCAAATTCCGCATGGAGTGGATTAAGTCCAAAAACGCGCTAATCCCCCCCTGCCCTCCTCTGAAGGGCCCAGGGCTTGGGATAACACTGGCAAAAGTGCGAAATTGTCCATTCAGTTCCATGGGGGCATGCGGTGTCTTATTGGCAAGCCCACATCCACTAATTGCTAACAAGGGACTGGACACGAATGGGATTACAATTCCACTCCGGCATATGTTTCTAATACCGCTTCCATTAGCGTGTATTGCTTTAACCTTAGCAAGAAAGGACCAGGCCAGAAATGTCCCCATCAGACCACATAATATCACTCATTTGATGTTTTATTCAGTTTATGCAGATGTAAGATAAATGAAGTGACATTATGAAATAAACAACGTTAAGTCAACACAGATAAGTAGTAGAATCAATATAGCGTTGGTCCAACGTGTCAACGAATGACATTTTTGTCAGAATTATTATTTTTAGAGTTTGTAGTCTGTTTTTCCTTATACAGTAGTGATTTGTTTAAAGGGATCACAGCTTCATATCAGTTGGCCTCTGCTGGGGCGTTATAAGCCTCATTCAACAGAACTAAACTAGCCACAGACTCTTTAACATCCCTTAAGCCAAATATTTGCCTGACACTTCAAAATACCGGTGCTCGAAAAAGGTGCAGGGAAGTCGCAGTGCATGATGGGTAGCTGGGCTAAGATTGGGTCAGGGAAAGGCCAGCATCGTTTCCATTCAACTTCAGATCATACGGACGCTGAGAATCGCTGGATCAAAGAGAGAAAATCTCACCTGTACACATCCCCATCACAATTATCAAAAGCTTCATTTCTAGTTCTGTGATCTGGAAAAAAATGCGAACTCGCGGACGCTTCTGGGTTTGCTGCGGCACGTTGTTTATTTACATCGTGTCGGGTGGACAAAGCGATCATGTGACATGTTGGAAGCACGCTCCCGCCCTGACAGGGAAGAGCTCGTGCACTCACAACCGTGCGCTGAACCCAGATGTTTTCGTCTTTAGGAAAGCCACACCGAGAGAAGGTCCACTTCGTTTCACCCTAGCGCTTTTCAGAATGTATCTTTCAGCAGTCTTATTTATGCGGAGCTGATGGGGGAGTTTTAAAATGCTAATTTCAGTGCCGAAGGCTCCGGAGGGGAGGACGGAATCGAGTTTTCATGCACGGAGTATCAACTTCACCCGGGCGGTTTTCACCGCGAGACAGCGAAGAACCCATCCGCCAGCACTCCTGCCGTCAACAGTGGATCTCACCTCTTATTTGACAGCGCTGACAAAATGTGCCACCCTCTGCGAAAGGAAAGGACGGGCGTTCAAACGGACATATTGTTGACGTTTGATGAGCAGACCTCGACAACAGCCCCAGATCGCCTTTCCCAAGGTTGGCCAATCAAAGCGCTATGCTGAGAATTCAGCCAGGAGACTCCAGTCCTGGCACATGTTTCAAAGCAGATCCGCCTCTGGCAACCTACACATTCTGTTCACCACGTTTGTCGCTGACAAATTTAATTTCGCATTGAATGTTGGCCCCCTGCCTCCATCCTTAACCACCCCAAACTTAATAAGAGTGTTTAAATTGGAAAGCGAAAATCTGAAATTAATTTACATGTGAATGTTAAATGAAACTCCGGTCCACTGTGGAATCAGCCCATGGAAACCATGTCCCGGCCCGGTTCCACTTCCTGCGCTGAAGTCATTTTTGAGGCCTGCATGCTTGTTATAAAGAAGCAGGTCCAGTAGCTTCTGGGCGTCTGGGACGGAGGTGTTGGGTCCAAACGCAGTCCTGCACTCCTCCTTACAGGATACGTTGCGTTCTGCGCTGCACACAGAGGGAGGGGCAGGTCTTCAGTCCGGGCCTCGGGTGCCAGAGTCTGAATGAGGCCGAACTTGTGCTGGAATGGGATGTGGGAGTGAAACGTCTCTCAAACGTACCAAACTCACGTCGACTTCCCGGCACAGGACCAGACTGGGACAGAGAGGTACGGGCCAAAAGCCCGGCACCACCCACAGAAGTATTGTAGTGCGGTGATTTGACCCATATCACTTTCCATACAATCCAAATGCAATCTGCTGAAAGAGATTCCCTTGAGAGACAAGCCTTACGTGAACATGGACGTGGACCTCTTACGTGGACCTCTTAAGGTAATCATGTACTTACTATGTGTATTGCTGTTTTTTTAACTCTGGTGTTAGTATGATACATACATGATGTTGTACTTACAGGTGGTGAGTGTTCTGGTGGGGAGAGTAGGCAGGAAGGGAAGGAGGCGTCTGAGTGGGTTTTGGACGCAGCAGGAGCGAGAACTTGCGTGCCCGTTCTCCCTGTGGTTCCTGAACCCACCCGAAAATTAGATTCTCACTCTGACAATAATATCTCCCTGAATATGTGCGGTTCGCTCTCCTGCCCCGTCGCTAATATCATTTACAGCCAAAGGAACCTGTTGGCTTTAATCAAGAGGAGGATCTCTAATGATATCAGCGCAGAACTTGATTAGCACGTGGAGGGTGGCCTCGGCGCAACAGAGACACATCCCCTCTCTCTCGCCGCACTCCTTCCCGAAAGCCCACTGCTCCTTCGCTATTGGCCGGCCCCTGGCCACGCCCTCCCTCACAACGGTCGGCCGGGGAAAGAGCAACGTGCAGGGACCCGGCCGAGCACCATTAGCAAACATCATCAGCAACCCACCCCCACCCACCCCCTCTGGCTCCTGATTTCAATCTCTCCACCACCTACGCCACCTCCCCCCAACCCACCTCCTCCCATCTCCACCCCTCTCTCCTTCTTATTCCAAAACCAGTTTTATTTCACTGCCGTGCAGTGGCTGGCTTTATCTGCCTAAGGAGGAGAGAGCTCGCAGGCTTATCGGGCCGTCCCTTCACCGGGGAGTCGGGTACACAGCAGTCACAGCTGGTTTCACACAGTTTCCCCCCCCCCTCATGAGCGTCTCCGTCTGGGAGATAATGACATTCGCCGTTGGAGGATAAAATGCAGGGGGAGTGGAGGCTTTGGTGGGGGCGACGTGGCCATTACTTCACACGTGTTACTTCATTACGTGTGGCCGGAGATGAGGGCTCGTTCTCCGTCACGTTTGGCGAAGACCTCCCGCATTAGCGGCTCTCCGCGCCCCGCGCGTCGACGGAGTCGCGCTTAGCCCGTCGAATTTCTGTCTCCCTGCCTTGTTTTTCTTACGAAATCCCTTTAAAAAAATACCTCTTCCAGTGCATTTACATTCGCAAGTAGAATTCTGTTGCCAAACCCGTCGCATAAGTGTAAAAAAGAAAGGAGGGCGAAAAAGTGACACACGCTCAGACATGGTCACTAATGAGGTCCTCTGGGTAGGCCCGAATGATGTCATCCTCCGATAGGGATGAACCCAGTGAGAAATATTCCATGACTGCTACCTGTGGACAGGAAACACATTGCCTGCGACCTTCATTTTTCCACACCCCAACTCAGCCCCCCCCCCCCCCCCCTTCCTGTTAGTCATAATGTACTTGGAAAATCGGTCACAATATTGATCTCTTCAGCAAATTAGAAACACAAACAAATGAATTCTGCCCAAAGAGGGACTTTGTAATACGATCATGGTTCATGTCATTTAATAACCGTCCAGAGAAGGAAAAAAAAGAGGATAACTGAAGAAAAAAAAATCGATGCTTTAGAGAAAAGGTCCTGTGTGCTGGTGTCTAAAGAAGGACACAAAAAAATGAACAGTGTTGCTTTGTATTCTGATGATTGGTGAGAAGCTGTTAAGGAAACCGAAGCTCAATCCTCATTCACGCTCTGCATCTGGGCTCCACAGCCATGACTGCAGTGCACCAACAGAGTATGAATGAAGTATAAATTGATACGCCAATCATAAAGAGGAATTGTTTAGTACACGCTCCAAACAAGACACATCTTCACGTCAGCGGGAAGAAGCCAAGAGCTCTAATATGTCTACGGTAGTCAAAGTGCTTATTGTCATGGCCCAGAGCTTCGAGTGTGGTGCATTATGGGTGTACTTTCATGCCCTCGAACCCTCAAGACGGCCAGCGGCCGACAAAACGTCCGTTTGTTTCCAGATTAAAGAAGGGCCAGTCTTCGGTCTGGCCCACCCTCATCACTGTGGAATGTGGAAACTCTCCTTTGGCGATGCTTGAGAGGGGCCTGTTCTAGTGTCAGCAGATTTATTGCAGGCTGTTCGCTCAGCCCCACCTCCCTCCTTGCCCATGCCCTGCCCACATCCCCCGCCCCTTCCTCCGTGACCCCCCCCCCCCCAGCCTACCCGCACCTCATTCCTCCATCACTGCCAATGCGTTCGGACCGGAGGAGGTGACAGAGGGCTGTGATTTATTTATTCAGATTATTTCCGGGGTCTGGTGAAAGTCATTTTGATTTAACAGTGATAAAAAGGGGAGTAGAGGTATAGATCTCTTCTGTAATAAAGTCTGGCCTGAAAGGTATTGCTCTTTCCCAGGAATGTGAATCTTTGAAAAACTGTATTCATGTTATGGATTTATTTATTACAGTGTATAGTGCCTAACTTTCTTGAAACAATACAATACAGAAACAGAATTAAATATTAAAAATGTCCTGGCACCTGACAAAATAAAAGATAATCATTTGTCTATTTATTAAATTTGCTCTTTAAATGACTGGTTTGGCACGTTGGGTTTCGTCGATGCCCCCCAGCACGTGGCTGTGCGTAGTGAGGTTCGTGAGTTTTGGCGCTCACAAAAGGGCGTGGCACTCGAGGTTGAGAGTAGAGAGGAGGCGGAGCATGAGCGCGGAGTGGGAGTGGCTCACCGCGGCCACAGATGCTCAGGGAGCTGCAGGCTGCCCTCAGGATGGCAGGCGGAATATCAACAGGTAGGGAGATGTCAGGAGATCGCGGACTCCTCGCCCCCTCCCCCGCCTGGCAGGCAGCCCTCTGACATTTGCTCCGCGCGATCCCTCCCGCCGCCTCGCGGGCCGGCCCGGCCGTGGCCGCATGCATTTTTCAGGCGCCTCGCAGCCCGAGGGAGTGAATTAAAAATCAGAATCGCAACACGTTAAGTTTTTCGACGACATCCCCGTTTCCCCCTCCACCGTTTCTGAAACCCTCGCATGTCTATTTCTGTACAGTCATCTCTGAAATTAATGAGATTTCATTTAAATAGACTGGATGGCTTATCAGCAGGGCCCAGTTGCTGGGGGCTCACTTATCGTAGCTCCTCACATCGGCCCGATAAGGTGGGTCCGGGTCCTGTGCATTCACACGGATGAAGGGGGTAGGGGGGCGGTCAGCGCCAGAGCTGCCCTAACGGATTGGGAGCGCGGACGACCCGGTGCGGCCGGGTAGCGGCTATCAGCTATCTAACAGACGCTCCGCGCTCTGCCACTCCCTCACACTGACGAGCCGTCTCTCCCTTTATCTCTTTCTCTCTCTCCGTCTCCTTCACTCACTCTCTCACTCTTCCTTCTTCAGTCTTCAGCTGCTCCTGAGCGCACACACTCGAACACCCGCGCACAAGCATTACACGCGCACACACACACACACTCACCCACACACACACTCCCACACATAGATACAGATACAGAACAGTAACTAATATTGTTACTCCATTACGAACATTTCTGAAAAAAATACCCCGTACTAAGTACATTCCTGAACATATGCAAATCATCCGTAGGGGTATGAGGAATTGCTCTGATAAATGTTGAAGTGTATATATTTCCGACACTTTGTGCAAGATTATTCTGTAATGTGTGATTCAATTTCCACCCTCCGTCGGCCCTGCGAACAAATCCCTTTTGGACGGCGGCATTCCGCGTAAGGGCCTCGCACGCGTGAAGCTCATCTAGACGAGGAGATTTCCTTCCCCGCGCAGAACGCCCGGAACGTGAAAGGCGTTCATTAGGGCGGCGCCGGTACCTGGGTGAAGCCCTTTGGCGCCGACGATATGCAGCGCGCTCTAGACAACGCTTCATTGTTCCGGGCTCGGAGCGGAGCGCTGAATGACGGCCCTTTCGCTGGGTCCCCCGTTTTGTGATGTGTTAAAAGATAAGTGGCCCACCACTTACAGAAGTGGCGATTCGGATCAGACAAAAAAAGGAGCTCACTGCAGCTTCTGTGCGAGGCTGCTTATTCTTTGATTTCACTGCGCTGTTTGGCATAATAGATCACAGACAACGGCGCCATTGTCACACCACTTCTCTAGAAAGTCTCCCCTCGACGATGTAGATGGCGGCGATATTCGTCCCTCACGCAGGATCTAATTAGTATGCGTGCCTCAGTGGCGCGTGGACGAACTCACAGGGCCGCCTGACACCGCTGAATTTTGACTTTGATTTTTACACACACACACAAGTTGTTTAATTCATACATAGTGTTATTGGGCGGCAAAACGACTGGATGTCTCGAGACGACACGGCCGTACTGACACTGTTATACACCCTGTGAAGGTGGTGGTGATGGTCTTTGTGAGTGGACCTCCCCTCACCTTTGGTGGTGCTCTCGGACGAACGGAGGCGGACCAGGTGCCTGCTGCTCTTCATTGGAGAAAATGCTCCTGTTCTCTCCACGAACCGCTGAATCCTTGCAAACATGAACTCTGCCCTTTGGGTCGCAGTTTTCACCCCAGCGAGTAGCCACCAGCACGACCGGTGACCGGATCTGTGGATGTCGCTTCCGCCCGCGCTGACCCGTTTCACGGCTCCTGGGTCTGGCGCGCTTACCCTTAGGACCGCCTGCTTTGTGGGGCCGACCCGCTTCTGTAGCTTCATCGTGTGGTGGAGGTGGCGGGTTCAGCCACACTTGACGCTGACGGACCGTTTGACGAGGAGACCCGTGAGCCCACCACAGGGGTCCACCGGGTCAGCGTGGTGAAGAGGTGGCCTGCTCGAAACTGACAGCTGATATCACCTCAGGCGGCCAAGCGTTGTTGCCGGGCAGCACAGCCCTCTGCTCAATCAACACCATGTTCCCAACGACTTTCCATATGCCCTCTGTCTATTTGCCCTTATTTATTTATATAGCCGGCTCCTTAATTTCTTCCCTCGGGTCGACCTCCAGCTCGGGCCTGATGTGCACCATAAATATTTTCTGACATTTCACTCTCCCGTCCTCGAGATGAGTCAGACATGGCGAAAGAGGAGAGAAGCCTTTTGCTTGTTCCTTTATTAGCCCCAAAAAATGTCTCTCTTTCCTTTTTTGTGGTATCTTTACACAAACACACCTGGTCTGTGACGCTTGTGCTGCAGCTAAAATGCAGCGCTGGAATCTGCGTAGCATCGTGTGCCGCTGGTTTTTGCCTCTAGCTTCCACGCCTCGTATTTTGAGTATTTGAGTGGCATGTGTTTCAGTAGGAGTGAAACGTGAAATTAAATGTCTCCTTCCTTTAAAGGGAAAGACAAAGTATAGTCATCAAAACTAAAAAACCAACATGGACAGACATGGACAGACCAGCGAACTGTAGTCCTCTTCTCTCAGAAAACCAAGATATATTGAATGTACTGACAATGGAAAGCCTGTCTATTCTATTATATATCATATTTATTGTATTATATATTAAATTTTATGCCTGAATACCTGCCAACCGCTAGCTTTTTTCAGTAGATATTAAAAGTTTATATACAGTCATCCTTATTGAAGGTCTACATCAGTACCCTCAGACATATATTCTCTTGGGACTGTCAGAACTTGTGTTCACTCTGAACTACATAAACCAGTGGGCTGTGTTAGTACGGGTACTAAAATGGACCATCTTGTACAATCTTCTTAGCTGCAATATTCTGGACCACTTTTGAGATACATTGATGGCATTTTTGGTTCTGATCCATGAACATTTTAAAAGCTCCAACTTTTCTTTTCTTCCTCATGTTCCTCCCAGCTCTGGGTCATAGGATACCCCACCATGAGGAGAACATTTTTGGGTGTTAGAGTGTCAGAGAATTTTGGAAATTCCTTTTTAAAATACCACCATCTGTTATAAACCTACTGACTCTCATTCCAACTTGCAATAAAACTTCACGGTCCAAGACCGGTGAAACCCACCCCTTACCCGCAGCTACAGAGACTTAAGGGCATTTGCAGTGAGAATGAAGACTTCATCCTGGAAAAAATAAAAACGTGTGAGTATTTTCTAAACGCTGCATTCCCTAAGGAAGTCATAGATGCCTTTTCTCATGTTTTCCCTGTCCAGAGAATGGACGCTCTGACCTATAAACAATCTAATGCTAAGACAACAAGGATTCCTTTTGAGCTGATTTATAACCCTACAAATAAAACATTGGCCGATACCACAGATGAATACTATCCTCCAAGATGATGCTAAGACTGCATCCATTTTTAAGAATCATCCACTAATTTCCTACGGAGGAGACAAAAACATCAAAGACCTGCTCGAGTGAGATAAATGACCGTTCAGTTAATAACTGTGGTACTGTAGCACAACCACTCTAGACACGCTGTGTGTACATTTATTAACACAGACACTAACATCACTGGCACAAAAAGAATCAATTGTCATCACACATTTCTCCTCATGCATTTCTGCTGGAGTTGTCTCCTGTATTACTTGCAAGCACATGGAATTAGCTTCACACTGCAGAAACCAAGAGGAGACTTGCTGACACCTTTGGACCATCAGAATTAAGGATTTATCACTTGCAGCGGCATTTTACAAGGCATTTTAACACTAATGAACATTATATTTATGACATCTGTTTGCGTTGTCGGCCGTTGCTATGGCAGCAATGAAATTAGGAAACTCAAAGGCAAACTGAGCTACACTTCAGAACCTCTTGGAATGAATGTTGTGATTTAAAGATCTAGTTTTTAAAAATTCTTTAATATGATTAGTCTGTTGTTTATGTGTGTATGTAGTGAGGCTTATCTTAATGTTACTTTTCAGATGTTTTCAAGTGAGCTCCATACAAACTCCAGTCTATGTACTATGCATACTTGCAAATTGCAAATTGCAAATGAATCTGCACCTGCCCCTGAGAGTTGGGGGCATAAAGTCAGTTATCTGATAACTTCACCACTTTTGGACAGGATTTAATCTAGGAGTCAGGTTATTTCATTTGCCATTTTGAGTATTTAATGCAGTCCAGAAGCCAAATTCAGATAAAATTCAAAACTTCAGGAAAAAAAAAAAAAAACTTGGCCAGAGGTGATGAGATTGCTTGGAAGTGAAGAATCTCTCACGAGAAAGATGCGTCAAGGTACCCCCCCCACCCCCATCTTAACCTGGGAGCCATCATTTAACAGCTTCTCAAAAAGATCACTGTGACAATTAGCACTTGCTCTATAAACAGGAAGAGCAAAATAATCATTTGCATTTATTTAATTTATCTTAATGTCTGCTTATTTTCAGTAACACTGGTAAGTGATGATGATTTGTGTAACGTTAGCTGGTGCTACCATTAGCGCAGCTGAAATCTGCCGTGTTTCTGCAGCCTCTGATGTGCACGGCGTCGCTGGAACCAGCCTGTAGGACACAACGTTCTGAAAGGCTCTCACCCAGACATCATCCTCCCGAAAGGTTACGAAGGTCTCTCTCTTCAGCTCGCTCTCGTATTTAACGGATGTAAAGATTAATCGCTTTCCAGAGTGTTAACCACTCCAGCCCTGCCCTGGAGGGGTAGGTGAAGGGTCTATTCACGAAAATTTCTATTAAGGAGCGATGGGTGCAGTGGACCAATTAAGGGTGTGTGTGGGGGGGGGGGGGGGGGGGGGGTGCTGGCGGACATCATTAGGTGGGCTGGACCCAGCAGCTTGGGGGCTCTTCATGGGGAAGACGGCCTCTGGAGGGTAAAGCATGGGGGGTGGGGGTTGTTGGGGTGTTGGGGTGTTAGGGGGGGGTCTACTCCCCCCTGCAGGGTCCCCATGAAAGCAGATGAGGCTTGGTGTCTCCACTCTGAGAAGGATGTTTCACGCGGAGCCATTATGTGAGTTATTGGGCTATTAGCCAGGTTGAAGTTTCTATGCTCCCGGAAAAGAACATTAGTGTGCGTCCACCCTTACAGGAGAATTCAGACGAGACCTGAAAATAGTCGCTCGTTCTCGCCACAGAAAGGAAAAAGCATACTGATCGCTGAAAAAAAAAAGAGTGTCTTCAAACCCCTTACAGTAGATGGAGAATATGAAATGAACAATATGGCTCATGGTTATGAAGTGGCAGCCACAGCTGCCGGCCTGCCTGCTCTTTTTCCAGCGGCTGTGCGAGCCGAGAGGCGATCGCCTACGCTCTCGTCGCTGACGACGTCCGTCTGGAGACGGCTGTCCCACCCGTCTGGGTGGAGAACCGGGCGGCGGGTGGAGTGCGCTGAGGGAGCCATGTCTCTCCGGAGGCCTCCGGTCCTTATCTGTGCAGACGAATATAGTGGCCGCGGGGGGGGTGCTGATGGTCAATGATCCACGTCCTCATCTTTTATACATCTTGACACCTCCCCCCCAAAAAAAACTCCTACCTCCAGCATTGCTGGGTTATGCCTCCCTACGTCTGCAGTGGAGTGGAATATGATAAGATATGGAGATATGGGCATGATCCTTTCTTCCAAGGCTTCTAAGCACCATGTCCTAAAGAGAGTATCGCAGGAAATAGATTTATTTATCCCCCACGCCAAGCATGGCACTTTCGTGCTGTGGTTTAAAAATAGGCCATGGCATTTGCGCTGATGTGTGAAGGCAACGTTATATTCCATGACAATGTGAAAAAGAAAACTCAACTGGAATGCATCGTCTGTTAGATCCGAGAACGGATAAGCGGTTCTCCTGAACTGCGCCGCACACATAACCCAACACGGATGGTGTGGGGATACAAGTCGCCGCCCGCCTTACACTCGCCCGTACTGACAGTGTTACACCGTCGCAGACGTCGAACCGAAGTTCTGCTCGGAGACGGTGCGGCACGGTGCAAGGAGGAGCTTCAGCACTCCTGCTGAGACCCTTCCGCAAGCCCCGCCCCCTCCGGCCAATTCAGCCAATTAAAAGCCTGATTTGTGGGGCCGATGGGACGCACTGACGCAGCGGCGGGATATGCAGCCAGTCAGAGTCGTGATGAGGCCACGGCTGTATCGTGGACTCAAAGGGGTGGCGGACTGCCAAAGAGCAGTTTTAAAGTATATCCATGATCTGAAATTAGATTTCAATATGAAATGAAAAAGCATGAATAGTTCTGATGCAGTTATGGAGACATTTTCAAAGCTAAAATGTGATAAAGAAATGAATAACTTGTTTTACTCATATTTGATTTACATGTCACCAAATAATTGTACAATAAAATGAGTTCATATTAATAATAACAGTGTTTCAGAGTTTCCGCTACATTGATGTGGCATCCAGACAATTTCTGTGCCACTGAAATATTATATTTCTCTCATTTTGTACATTCTCTAATACTTTTTTAGTGCCTATAATCCATTTCAATTTCCATTAATTATATGTGATATTAAGAAGTGATAATGTTAAATTAGTGCCTCAGATATAATTACATTCATAGCTATTTTCCTCTTTCCACCAGAATTCTTTTTTTTAACATTATGGTCATACATATGAGATCAGGAAGATGTTACACACACCTGTAAACTGCAGGAAACATCTGCATGAACAATGAAGATGCAACATTGCCTCGGAGAGAACCTTCAGTTTCAGCACATGAGCACACACAACAAGATATAAGCTGTGATATTCACTAACAATGTGGGTAGGACACCACGGCACTGATACTCGTTAATGCCTTTTTTTTTTTTTTTCAAATACTGTAAATATCTCTCAACCAATGCGCTGTAGCGATGATTAAACAGCCATGTTTTACCTCTTTCTTTTAATGTGTTTCAGAGCTAGCAACATGGACACTGTCTGCGAAGTTATGTAACCCTCCCACTGGCCTGAGTTTAAAACGTGTGTATATTTGTGGTGCACGTCCATGGACCACTTGTATATTACACAACAAGGGAGGACCCTAAGAAGAGTGTAGCTAGCTAGATATGTGTCTGTGTCCTCTTTTACCTTTCTGGGTGAGCCGTGTTCGAGTGTGGAGGTGATTTTGTGATTACGGGCTGCAGTGTTATGGTGGCAAACCACTGTAGGATTCTGTTAATGTCCCGTTGCCCACGGCCCCGTTAGCATCTAGCTAATGCCCTGTGGTATTTTACCTCAAGTATTAATGCCGAGTCCTGCTCTCCTGTGGAGAACTACACGCCTGATTGTGGGATTAGGAACACCTTGGAAACCACCAGCCACTGTAATGATTTCTAACAATTCAAACACACCGATGTTTATGGCCGCTCAGGAAAGGAGGGCCTGTCTTTAGACCGCAAGACAGGGCTGGAACCGCTGTGGTAATTGACCAGTCAGAACAGGGTAGACAAGCTGACTAATCAGAACAGACTGGCCTCGCTGGTAAAGGGGGGTGAATGACACAGGAGCTGTTACAGAGCAAGTTGGCCAGTACGTGTGTTAAAGTGTGGAGTGTGTGGCTATAGCTAAGCCATAGACCCAGTCTGCATCTTTCTCAGGTTCCCTAAGGATTAACTTTGTAGTCCTGCTGTTGATGAAATGCCTTCATTCAGAATGTCATGTAAGGTGTTCATGCAGAAGACAACATGCGTGTTGTGTTGTGGGCTTTTTATTTCTCTCGACAGCTACACGGTTAGACAATTCCATGTTATTGGCTAGATTGCATGTAATGTAGACCCTATATTTTGCACATATAATGAATATCTTCTTTCGGTTGGCTGAACAGTTTGGTATAGCCAGAACCTCTGGATAGCTGATATTATATCTTGGGTTCACACTAATTTTCTGGTTAATTTGGCAACTTTTCTGAACAGGTTACTTCCACATCAATAAGAGTTTTCAGCTAAATTTTTGAAATGTTAAAAGCATTCACACATAAATGATCTCTGACATTTTTCAGTTTATTCATTGCTCTCCAATAATCATCCAGCCAGCAGACTGAACTCACCAAAAGATATTGACAGCACACACAATGATTTATGGGTAAACCTGTGTGTCAACTTCCTGCATAGGGACAGACTGTTATTAACAACTCAAACTGAACACATTCACTGCTCATGGCTTGAAATCGTAGGAGTGTGCACTTCTTAGGGAACTACTAGGGTGATTGGAATTCACCCCAGTGCCCGCCTGTACCCTAATGAAACTATCACGGTGAGAAGAGGGTGAAATGGTGAAATGCAAACAGAAACATTATGTGTATTGGAACACTGAATCTATTCTATTCTGTAAATCTATTTTAGTAGACATCAAAAATAAAATTCGCAATATTGCAAATGATCATAATAGGTGTCCAGCGTGCGATTGTAATTTTATAATAATACTGTATCATCATGCAGTATTTATGCAGTCAGTGGTAACTTCAGTTTCATACAGAACCAACATATTCTCCATCCCAATCCTGGGTTGGATCTTGCTTGGGAAAGTGCTATATTACTTATGTAGTGAATGTAGCAGACACTTCATTGCATACACACTCACGCTCTCTCTCTCTCTCTCTCTCTCTCTCTCTCTCACACACACACACACACACACACACACACACACACACACACACACACACACACACACACACACACACACATACACACACACACACACACACACACACACACACACACACACACAAACACACACACTCACTTTCATGCATTGCTACACTTGTAGCCTCAAATTGAGTCCAATGACACTGTACCAAAATAGCCTTAACCCTAATGAACTAAGACAGGTGAGACAGTACACATTGCCTGCACAGTGGAAGCTTAGTATGCGCACACACACAAATCAGCGTGTGACCAGAAAGTTTCACAAACACATGGAAAGTTTCACTCTGTTCAAACACATCAAAGACAGGTATGAGGGTCATTGTTGTGTTTAAAATGATTGTGCTGTTTCACACTTAAATAGATAAATGAAAGTGTGTTTATGCAGCATGGTCAAATTAAACAGGTTATTTTGAAATATAAACAGTAATCTTTTGGATGATCAGATGTGGTTCAGAAAAATTGTGTGCTGCAGTGAGATTTCATGCCATTGGATCAAAATTACTATCGATTTTCAAATAATGGTCAGATCAGCCTAAGAATAATCGAGTGCCCCATATAGACTTGAATTGCATTAGATTAAACAAATTGTCCTGATTACGTTGCGATTACACCCTTGTATGAGAGAAGATTTAATAGAAGTCTTTCTCTTAACCACTTCAAGTGATTAAATTCTCCCGGCAATTCAAACCAGATGAAAGCAATTTAAATTGTTTCACTTTTGAATTTGCAGAGAAGTGTTTCCCTTTGACATTATAAGGAGCTACAGATGATAGTTCCAAACTGGGGTTCAGACTGGCCATGAAAACTTGGTATAAACTTAGCGGTTACCACACACACAGTTTATTCCTAGACTTGCAAAAGCATGTCTGTACTTGCTTTTATATGTCAGCAAATAATACCACGTAATGTTATAAAGCAGTACATACCAATATATTTCAGTACATACAGTACTAGTACATACCAAAGCATTTCAGTATACAGTAGTAGTAGGCCTACATACCAAAGCATTTCAGTATACAGTAGTACATAACGATACATTCCGGGTGGTTTCAGCTACTTTGTCATGCCAAACATGGATGATATAACTAACAGACCCAACTGAACTGGAGACTGAATGAAGTCTCCTCAGAGGTCCTTGTGGTGATCAGATGTGCTTTCTTGCCTTTCTGGTCCTTTGGTCTGGGCCTTTGTAGACTTCTTCTACATTTACGTATGATCGTTATTAACTCTTCAATGAAAGAATAATCTAAGCAATGCCACATTTTACCTCAACCTTCTAACCTGGAAAATAATTAGTCATGAAGTCTTATAATGCTCATATCACTAGAACAGTCACTTTAACAATCATCCCTCACAAACTCATTTAATGGGCATGACATTTTACAGTCTACGTGTGGGTGTGTCAGGCTGAGGAAAACACACACTGCATGTTAAAAGCTAAAGAAACTTTTTTTTAAGTATATTCATGTTCAAGGAAAAAAATAGCAGTTATTTGTTCAGGATGAAATTGCTTTATATAAGAAACGTCACTTAGGACATGAGACACAATATCCTCGTGTTATTTTTAGTTAAGTCCACGAGATTCTATTAGACACACGCAGGTACATTTACATACGTGACACACTCACTCAAGCGTTCCAAGATTTAATTAAGTTTGCGTTAATTTCAATTATTTCACAGCGAGCAAATCAAAGTCAGCCCACGAGCTGCACATATCTACAATATATAAAATACACACAAATACTGCTTCTCGGTGCAGTCTGCAAGAAACTAACTGTATACGAAGAATACAGTTTTGTTACACATTTTCATCAGGACTAATAATAGCTATGTCGAGCTCTCGCGCAGGTCGATAAGCGGTAATGCGTTGCAACTTCCCAAGATGAACTTCAAAGAATAAAAGTGATGTTCGGTGTGCTTATTGGGTTTACACAATACTTTCATTTTCCATTTGGAAGTTACGTTGTCACCACATTTAAATGAGGGGTTGCATAAAGCTGGAAAGTGCAGTCTTTGAAAACATAAGTGTAATGCACCCAAAACGTGCGATGTAACATCAAAAGCAATGACCTACTTTGTTAATGCCGTATGCAGCTATATTTATTTAATTTTTAATTTGCCAAAATAATTATTTCTGAAGTATGCTTTATTCTTTGTTCTAGCTCCATTATGTAATTCCCTTTGTAGCGGAGACTTTTGGAGCCAAGCTGATTTTTCCTTTCCCTTTGGCTCAGTTTAAGACAGCATCCCGTGTGGAAATACATGCATGAATTAATTATCATGGTGTAATTCAACACTGAAATACATATCTGGCAAATATTGAGGCTTGCAGATCTTTGAAAATCGTGATGTCTGTAAGCTTCTAGTGCACCGTGGATGGGTTGTGGAGCTACCCGGCCCTTCTGATTTCTGTCGCATTTTGTGTTAGCAGAAGACCAACCGCTTCCTGGCCACTTCAAAAATGACCTCGCTGAACACGGAGACTCAACCACTCTTAACATTTGATCCGACCTGGGAAGCTTTGGCCACACATATTCATTAAACAGACACGACACACTAAATATAGACCTCTCAAAATAATATATGTGCTTTGAAGCCTTTCTCACCAGGAGAAACCACACTGCAACCTGATCACGCTCGTCTCCACACTATTAATTAAAGCAGAGCTGTGTAAGTTTCTAAGCCCTCTTCCTCATCTGAGCAAACACACACGATCCCTGTTATGTTGCTTCTCCACTGAGGTCAGGATCCTCAAATGTGAGTCTTCAGTTTGCACTTTTACAGGTCAACAGTCAAACACGTTTAAGCCTCAGAAATATAATGAATATTTATCAGTCATTCTTGTTTATTTATTTAACAATATTGACTGAAACACCTCTCAGGCAATTATCTAGGCATAAACAATCCGTAATTAAACATCTTGTGCCTTTCAGGGGATCACGCTGTTGCTGCTACAATTGACAATTTTTATTTAAAAAGTTCATCCATTGAGGATATGCTTCCTCAATACCTAATTGGCTTATCGAACACGTTCCATCACTGCGCACGAGCTAACGTGCAGTCACGCCATGCCACGTGCACTTGCAGTCAGAGGTGAGCGTTCCAGGTTCAGAAAATAAAAGTCCTCACCAGGATTTTGCTCAGGCTTGCTCAATTTCCGATTAATGCAGTCCAGGTAAAATTAGTGGAATCAACACAATCCAGGAAGCCTGATCAAAATCATGGTGAGGACTTTTACTTTCTGAACCTGGAATGTCCACCTCTGTGTGCAGCCGAAAGCACACCGAAATATACCGGGAGCAGGGGATATTTGTACCAGCGTTTCTGTTTCTGCTGCAGTTGGAGCTCTGCTGGTTTTCAGACAGGAAGTAGCTACGCGGTGATCCTCTTATCTGATGGTTCGTCATAGTAAAGGGCAAAAAAGTCAAGGACACCGAACAGACACAAGCGCGTGAAGCCCTAGAGAACGTCAACACGTGTTCAGCCCTGCAGGTACTGCGTGGATGTAGGGGTTGTAGGCAGCAAACTGACAACTGTCATAAAAAAAACAACTCACAAATGTCACATTTAGAGCTCAAATTCTTCTAACCAGGTTCAGGAAGGATTATTATGGCATACTGAATATTTAGCTAATCTCATACGCAAGACAAGGCCAGCAAAAAATCATCGTAATAGCGTTATTTACAAGGTGCGGAAAACAAGTACACGTTTCATGCTCAATCCCAAGCGCAGCTGTTCCGAATTTTTGAAGGAAATCTTAATGAAAGAACAACGTCGGCGTTTGTGCGTGGTTTTTACAGACTCCTCGTGAAATCATTTCATTAACCCTGACGGTTTCTCTTAAACCCACGCTGAAGAGGGTTCCTATCGACCCGCCTGGCAGTTTTATCTTGTCCATGGGTACAATAATAGGTCCGCTTGTTGTAAGTAAATATTGTGCTTTGTAATTTTCTGTCCTCTAGAGTTCTCTTAATCCATTTTGACTCACCACGCGGGCTGTGACATACAACGCTTCTTTCATACTGCTCTCCGCTGGATCGGGCCGGGCTGCAAGAGTGGTGATTTGTGTTATAGCTTCGCTGGTGAAGCATAATGTCAAGTTCTGTACAACGACAATGGTGTGCAACTCCCTGTTAAGACCGAGCAGGCAAGACACTAGAACGACAGGCAAACCGTAGTCAGTGCCCCGCAATAAAGCGGTCTGCGCTGCACCCTGATTGGCTCTCTCTTAGGATATGCGCCGGCCATGTTCGATTCTGGTCCATCCCTTCCTAACGTCTGGGCCGGTTGGTGACAACTAGCTCCTTTTACAGCAACACAGGATGATTCACTCTAAACATCCCAGAATATGAGCCTCGCTGAGTCACGTTGACTAAAAATGAAACCGCAGTGGGATCACACTCTGCCAGGCTGTGGAGATACCTTTCTTACCTCGCTCTATCCAGAGAGGAGGTCTGTCCCCAGTGGTCGTCACTGACCGGAACCGGCTTGGTGGGCTTTTTTCCCCCCCCAAAAGGTGGCCAGTGACAGATATAGGACCAACAGCTGGGCCTCTAGTGCTGGCTAGTCAGCGAACAGGATGGGGGGGTTGGGGGGGGGGGGGGGGGGGGGGGTTTGTTCCGGGACCCTTTGGCACATCTTGCCTCTAGGCTCTGGGGGCTACGGCTGCTTCCTGTCACCTCGTCACCTGCCGCATTTGTTATGGAAATACCGAGCGGCCGAGCGGCGAGATAAGCCCTCCCCGGAAAGTGAGGTGTCCTGAAAAACTGTGTGTCACACTGCAACACCTTCACCTGATGATTGAATCGGTACCGAGGGCCCGGAATGGTGTGGGGAGGGTTCTGTTCCTTTCGGTACCCTAGTGGGATAGAGGGCAGAACTCCCACTAACTGCGTTACCCCGTGTCATTTGTGAAAGTTGCACAAATTATTTCTTGAGTGACATTTCGGTCCAAAAGACCTTCCTGGGACTGAACATTAACACTACCTTGAAGATTTAACAATCTGAACAGGAAGGCAAGGGGAAATGTAATGAATGAATGAAGTTATGTTATAAGAGAGCGCTATATATAAAAAATAAATCATCTCTATGTATGGATAAAAGAACACCATTGTGCACAGAAGAAAGTGACTAGTGTGCTTTAACCAGACCTTTGATCAGAACTTCAGATATCACTGGTGGGAAAGAGACTTGCTGGTTTTGGCTCTCAACAAATAGCTGTTTCATGTCAGGGGAACCCAGGGTTAAGGGGTCTAGTGCCATAGGGTCTGGAAAATATCCATAGCTCAGACTGGGGTGTGATTTGGTAAGTATGCTGTCTCTGAGCTTTGAGTCGCTGGGAGGAAAAGTCACTGACACTGGTGGGGCCTTGTTAATGTGCAACGTGAAAGAATTGTGCTTCTGTATTCACGCCTGAGAAAGGTGTTAGCCCACAGGATCGGCTACAATTAATTACTCTAGTTTAGAACTCTTTTTATCTCCCTTTTAGTCAAGCTATTATTAGGGTAGCATTAACATCCCCTCGTGAAAGGTGTTTAAATACCGACTTCTGCACTGTGTGAGTGTGGCAATTTGATGTATGTGAGATCCTGTAACATACAGCTTATTCATTTTGGATCTGCAATCCACATTTTCTAGAATGTTGCTTTTACCAGGTGTAAACTGTACATTAGACACTTACATTATGCTTTGCATTATGTCTAAAGAAAATGAGCATTAGCGATGGGTTTCGGGAGAACAAAGTGGACCTTCTGGAAAGCTGACAAATATCACATCACATGAGGTGGCACAGGGAATTGCCAGCTCTCTGAAGGGCAGTGCATTCTGGACTTTGTAGTTCATTGTGTGCAGTACCACTGAGAAACTGGATTACGACAGGGAAATCTCAGAGGGAGCGGAGTCTAGGATGTCAAGATGAGCAGAGCTGCTGGTTGTAAATGTGACTGACGGGGGACTTATTCACACAGGCGAGGATTTAACAAAGATGCTCTATGAGAACTTTAAATTCTGGCAAGAATCCCCCGTTCGAGGCCACAGGCATGTTTCTTCATCCTCCCCCGGGTCCCAGTCAGCTTCTCCTGGACTACGCTGTCACTGGCGCGTTGTCCCAGGTACGTGGGGCACAGGTGCTGACAGACCCAGGTGATGGTGTGAGTGTGTTAAATGGGTGTGAGCGGATGGTGCTATCCTGTAGAGCTGATGGGGGATGTTACCACGATGACCCGCACACAGCCCAAGGGCTTCGGGACGGGGAGGGACGGCTGAGAGACCGGGTCCTCGATGCCTGGAGTCTAGAGGCATGACACACGCATTGTCATAGAGACCCTGCCACTCCAGAAACGAATATGTCAAAAGCTAAAGCTCAGAGTGTTCTCTCTCTCTGTGTGTGTGTGTGTGTGTGTGTGTGTGTGTGGGGGGGGGGGGGGGGGGGGGGGGGGCTAAATAATGACACCGAGTTCATGCTGTTTTAGCACGGGATGGAGCTCTGTGTCGGAACTGATTACGTTCCACATTGTCACCAGAACTTCTCTGGTCTATGCAAACACCTCCTTGGATTACAGTGGTCTGAGTGTTGTTGTTTCAAACGTGTGATTTTCATCACCCTTTCCTGTGGCCATGACTCTCTTACACACTTGTAAAATCTGCTACACGACGCTGTGATTCCGATTGGCCAAATCCACCAGCCTGTTATTCTCCCACTGTGACTTCTGTCATTATATCGAATGCATAATAACATTTTGGTAATGGGATTGGTTATGTTTGTGATATCGGAATACTGGGCGCTTTCCGTTTAACTCCTGACTTTTGCCTGATTGTTCTGTGAAACGTTTCTTAACTTCTTTGCCAGGGCAAACAGCAACTCCAATTAATTTTCATTTTGCTTTTGGTGTGAATGTAAATCACACTTTAAAAAAAAACAAAAAAAAAACATTATGAAACTATTAATCTGGTGCAACGCACGAACCAGTCCAGGATGTGGTTTTAAAATAGT
This sequence comes from Brachyhypopomus gauderio, assembly GCF_052324685.1. Classification (NCBI taxonomy): domain Eukaryota; kingdom Metazoa; phylum Chordata; class Actinopteri; order Gymnotiformes; family Hypopomidae; genus Brachyhypopomus; species Brachyhypopomus gauderio. Next base: position 13,240,104 of record NC_135229.1, read on the forward strand.
AATTAGTGAAATGCGATTGAGTTGAGCTGAGTTTCTGTTGCGTGTTACCCAGTCCCCATAATCAGCCACTGTACCATGTCATTAATAGCAAACGTGCCATCAGTACCACTGTCTTAAACGGGCCTGTCTGACGAGTTTTTGACTGTACTTTAAAAGACAAAGAACGGGTTTGGAGCTGGATCCCAAGAGAATGAGAAGTTTAGATGTTCTTTTGAGTTAATAAGGCAATAAATGACACGATGGAATACTGAGTGATAAATGGATCTAAAGCCAAATGGTAGATATTGTGTTTCTGTTTGATTAAATCAAAATGATATTATGGGACATCTCGCGGTAGGATGTATAACACAGTTAATCGCTTTTTAATTGTCTGTTTACAGCTTCATTTATCACATCATTGTTTTCACCACTCCACACCATTGTGGCTTAATACTAAGGTTTGTGGCTTGTGTTTAATAATTCATTGTCAATAAATTACATATTTGATCAATACAGGTTTTTTGCACGTCTATGTATTATCATAACCGTGATATAGGTGCCAGTCGAGTAGAATATATAAACAGGTCTTAGAGATGCGGGATCACACTGAGAACCTCTAACCACTCATGTCTGTGAACAAAGCCTCTGTGTCCAGCCTACCATAAGTGTTATGCATCATTCAGATCTAACCTATCCTTTTCTAACTGGAATGTGAATGAGTTCACTCTTTAAGATGCAGCCTGCATGGCATGACTTCAGTCCTCCATATTTTTTTTTTTGCCTCCATCACTGAGTGGCTAGTATTGTCATTGGTATTGTCAGAAATGGCTGCATGGCACTGAACTCCTCCAGGGAGGGTTGACACAAAGGCAGGGGGAGCCGTCCTGCACAACAGTGCCCCCACGTGGGCGAGCAGGCAATTACAGGCCGGTCCAAAGGGAAATCAGATGGTATTGACCCAGCTGTTTTGTGGAGCTTTGACAACAGGTTATTCCTCAGCGGGGCTCCAGTGATTACTCAGAAAATGGTCCGATTCTGCCCACACGAGAGTAAACACACTTAGCTGTAAGATGAGCTTATTTAAAAGTGAACCTTTTGCATCTTATCGAGCTCGTCTGTGTTTTTACTCACCGCGGACGTGGCGTCCCGGTCTCACAGCAGTTCTATTATGGGGCATTAGCAAACTGCAACGCCATAATGAGCAGCAAACACGGGGTGGAAATGACAGACCACGAGCAAAAAAATAAATGCTATGAGCTCTCTCGCTCCCCAAGGGTAATGTGCAGAACACCACCAGCACAAGGAACCTGGCAAGACCACATCAACAGAACACAGAACACACCTCCAGATCGACATGGGGCTTCCGAGCCTCCGCATGAGTGACGAATCATGTGGCTCATACTGATTTCATTACTGCGTCCTGCTTTCACAGAGGTAGCGTCTCAGCCAGGTGTCTCTTACAGCTATCAAAGGCTGTTTAATTTAATTGAGCCCTCGACTGCCTAGCAAACGCATGTGACCATACTCAACCCACCTCCCTGCCCAAGAGACACTGGGAAAACCTAATAACTCTTTCAGACACAATATGTTAATTGACTTTTTTGCAGCTGGCAGAGTTAATTAACCGTCAGTTGCACTGGAGAGAGAGAGAGAGAGAGAGAGAGAGAGAGAGAGAGAGAGAGAGAGAGAGAGAGAGAGAGAGAGAGACGGTGTGTAGGGCATGTTTGCTGCTACAGTCTTTCTCTGTGCAGAGTGGAGTTCTGCTGAGAGACCCAGAAGAGTAACAAGTGCATTTTCTCTGCAGGATTGCAACCGGAATTGATTCTTTCTGAAACACACGTGAACTCTCCTCGCAATTGTTCCCTGTTGCTGCAGTGTTGTAGTGGGTACCTACATACGGAGAGAGTAAATATAACAGATGCATATATCCACACAGAATTATTGGACAATAGTGTTTTAATGATTGGACCGTACAGTTGATTCATCCCTGGGGGATAGTTGGAGCCCGTGGTCGGTGGTCCAGCTCACATCAGGGTGTATCTTGCTTGGATTGGTACCGAGGATCACATGTATGGTGCCCTCTCTACTTCTGGCAATAAAGTCATCAGCACTAATGTGCTTGATGCAATGACTCATGTTAATGGGTTCTTTTCTAATTAAGTACAAGTCCATGCTCATTAAACTCCAAATGGCTATGGTGCCCTAACAAGGGGGGGGGGGGGGGGGGGGGTTGGGGGTGGAGCTTATGCCACTGCATTGTCATGTTTTGATCCAGAAGCAGGGCACCGGGGATGCTATCGAATATCAAGGTCATTATCAACGTCTTTTTGCAAACCAGCTTTGGCATGGGAGCGAATCGTGCCTTTGATAACGCTCCGGTGGGGCCGCGGAGGTCGGTGTGCTACAGCGGACGGCCGTGAGTCCACCGCAGTTCTTCGGGGAGGAAGAGCGTGTTGAGGGCACCCTGCTGATGGGATGCGTTTTCCTTGGGCTGTTTGTGTACGGTACAGTGCTGAGTGACACTTATTTGGACAGGCGCGAAGTAGCTGCCCGCGTCCGCTCTTGTCCTGGTGCAGCAGTGGAACAGTGTCTGATAAACAGCATATCATATGCAGAGGAGTCCCGGCACGGCCGGCGTGTCGGGGTGTCGTTAGGCTGTCGTTAGGCTGTCAATGTTCGAGCTCCATTGCTATAAAACGAGAATCAAAAACGAATGAGGGTCAGAGGAGGCAGCCGGGGTCCTACCGCACGTCTACGGACGTCTTCGCGCCGCCCTGTTTTGGAAACACGTGTTCACAAAGAAGTGTCCATTGGAGTGATATAGATCGGAGGAGACTCTCAGCTGTCTCTTCCTAGCAATTACGCGCTGCCGGACCGGGCCGAGCCGAGCTGCGGCGGTGCAGCGGTGGACGCTAAAGCCGCATTCATTATCCGCCTCCCACCGCTGTGTACGGACATCAGAGTGGGATCTCTTGCTCTCGGCTGGCAGCAGTACTGGACAGTTGCCGGGTCAGGCGCTCCACTCGTAAGGAGAAGCTAAAGGAGGATGGAGCCTAACGAGCTGTCGTCCTCGCTCTGGCGAAAAAAAAAAAAAAAACCTCCGGGCCTCCATTTGAATAGAGGAAGAGAGCCCTCTGCTTCCTGCCGCCATGTTTCCCGGCCCGTTTGTCCTACCCCGCCGTCCTCTGGGGGCCCGGCCCGTCCGTGCGGGTGCTGGTGGAGACTGGCAGCTGGCAGGGGGCTAAAATGGCCCCCAGTGTTCAGGCCCTTTCCCGTGGAGGCTGAGAGGAAGCGTGCTCGGTCTGCTTTAAAGGGGAATGTACTGACGCACAATGGCTGAACACACTGCTGTGTGACGGACTGTCCATATTGTGATTTAAAAAAAAAAACACTGAGTTGGATAGTGGTGTTTCTACAGAGGGTCCAAGGTTTGAGCTCACTAAACATCAGAGACTTTGGAGCAAGAACATTTCACCACTAAGTAGAACAATTTGGCCTTGAAAGGCTCTTTTGTTACCGCTACAAAAGCCTGTAAAATGTATTTCGAGTAGTTCTTCACAATGAAATCCCTGAAGGCACAGAGGATAATATTAATTGAGTCAATATCTGTTGTTAGTTGGGAAGAGACAACATCAATAAATCAGTATATTAGAAGCACAAATGCATTTAAATTTACATTGAAGCATTTGGCAGACACAGTTATTAAGAATGAAGTACTGGGGAGGTTTTTAATGTGTGATACCATTAGACTGAAATATGTGGCATCACAACAACTTTAGGAAGCTGAGCCAGCTGAATGCGAACTCCCCATGAAGAATGTGAGAAAAATAGATTCCCTAAAGACTACGAATGAAGGCACGAGACTCTGTGATCTGCCAGGCACGTGCACGTGAAACCTGGGCGTCACACGTTTGGAAAAGCAACCCCCTCGAGCTGTGATACTGTCTGCTGAAGCCTGAAACACACCTGAGGAAGAGGGTAAACGTCTGTTCCTGGAACACAACGGGGACTGTGTGTGTGTGTGTGTGTGTGTGTGTGTGTGTGTGTGTGTGTGTGTGTGTGTGTGTGTGTGTGTATGTGTGAAGTTCTTCAGTTTGTGACTGGATTCATGGGAGGAAGTAGTGCTGAATCAGTTTGCTGTTGCATCATGGGAAAAAACCTTGGCTGTTATCAAAGCAAACATTTCTTGTTAAGTGAAGGACAGAATTAGTCAATTCAAGTTAAAAGGGAGTTGACAGGAGCAACTTCCACCAATCAGATTCATGGCGGGCAGTTTGCATTTGTGGAACGTAGATAATATTACTGCACTGTAACTCAGAAAAAAGACTTTCCCAAAATCCTGGGATGGTTTGCATTACAAGGTTTAGTGGAATTGGCTCATTAGGAGAGTAAACAATAGAAATTTGTAGGCCTACAGGTGCTTTAAGAGATGGTTCATGCTATATCCACCCAGTGTGGCGAAGAACAACACTGATAGTGTAAAATAAGTCAGTGGTACCCTGACAGAATACTTAAAATGATGTATTAAAGAGCTAAAAATGATAGATAAAAGCAAATTATTTTAGACATATCAAAATGGTGTCACCAAATCATAGATGAGTATGAATTAATTAATGTTCAATTTATATAGTATAATTTTACTCACTTTCAAGTAAGTGAGTAAATGGAGGTATTAGATATTGCATGAAATGAATTGAACTCTTTGATTTGATTTGCTACTAAGTAATATCTCATTATTGCGAGATAGTAAGTCAAAATTATTAGAAAGTAAGTCAAAATTATGAGATATTGTGTAGACTTCTTTGTCTTCAGGAAAATGGGCTTCCTTAGAAAACAGTTTGTACAGCGGTGGATACGACTTTTAGACCCATGTAAGGTACATTTTATGTAATACTCCACCGCTGGGAGTGTGTTGTCAACCATTCCAAAATGGCCACGTTCGCCGACGCTAGAGAAACACGCACGCGCCCATTGTGAGCGCGGGCGCCGAGGTGAGCGAGGCTCTGTGATGTGGCAGATTGTGTCAGGACTTTTCCCGCGCTCTTCGTTCCCGCTTCAAGGTAACCTGGCAACGGGCTCACGCGTTTATCGCCGAACAAACGAAAGGTGCCTCGAGCGCGGCATAAAATAAACCTGGGCGCGAGGGCAACTCGTGTAAGCTGTCATTGTGGGTTTATCAACAGCGCTGTAGCGCTACTGCAACTTAGTAGTGTAGACCGCAATTTGATGATGTGCAACATCACAACCCCCCCCCCCCCCCCCCCACCACACACACACACACACACACACACACACCCACCCACCAACCCCATCCGCCCCGCCCACGAGCCATGCCTAGGCGCTTTCAAGCAAGCACAACAAATACTATCTTTCTCTTTCTGTTCAATGTCATCTTACTGTTTACTAGCCTGCTTTTAGGTGTAAACTGCGGTGCTTCACGTGAAAGCGCATAAATGAACCAGCTGTAGACCAGGGTCATGAACATTAGTGCAGGTAGCACTAATATCAGCACACTTCTATTGCCACACTAAAAACAGTTGTCACTGGTAAGGTTGGGGGGGGGGGGGGGGGGGGTAGCGGGAGCAGACAGAATTAGGGTTCAAGCCCCCTGATTACATTTTTTCTGATTACATTGCCCAGTGGAAAAATAAGATGTTGCTATATTGTTTTTAAAAAGGTTGTTATTCCAGGCAATTACATGCTCTGTGTTTCTCGCACTCTGTTGCAGGAAACAGTTTGGCTCATATATCTTAATTTATTTATTTAAAAAGATTTTTAATATTATGACTCTGAGGTAGAGGTAACGTAATAATCGATCCATATTTCTTTCATAACTGCCTAAATGAAAAGCATCACATAGCACAAGGTAATATATTAGCTAAACCCCCTTATTGTAATGTCAGCATCTAAGACAGAAACATGTTTTGACATTGAGTTTATTAAGAACATGAAGGGGGAGGGGATACTGCTATATATATATATTCGAGATCATTGAATGAATTAGACTACTGTGCTGACATTTTAGAAACTGTTATGTTGAGTTATTGGGGCTAAATTAACCCCAGGGGGTATAGCCACTGTCCCTGTAGGTACAGGTTTGACTCAAATCAAACAAAAATTGTAATATGCAGGATTAGTCACCCTGTCAAAGTTCAGTTATAAAACCCTCTCTTTCTAATACTTCGCCTTTTCATAGAGGTGTCATGGAATAAGCGTATCTGTAGCACTATTAAACGTGCTGGGATGTCACAGCTTTTAATGAGGTGCACAGTCTCCGAGATCTGGGGGCTCACTGGGTCCCTGGGGGGTTACGAGCTGTTCGCTTCCTTTAGAAAACTTTTAATGAAGCTTTAGAACTCTTTATATGAACTAACATGTAGAGAGAGCAGACAGAAAAAAAAAATATAAAAATACATGTCCAAGTGGTGGGTTAAAATAAAATGGGATCTTTTAGGACTAATATTTTATTGTTTAATTTGTGAGTTCCATTTCATGGTTTTAATTACAGTGAGATTAGATGGTATAAACATTGTGGGGTTGATCATAAACTGGGGAAGCTTGATCTGTCCAGTATAAGAACTGGGAGAGCGCTAGCTCTAGGTCTGACCAGATCAAATTCATTGGAGACACTCTCAGCAATACCATCTAAAAATTCTATAATAATTTTGAATGGCGAGCATATAATTAGTAACCCTTCCTCATATCCCCATTAACGGGGAAAAAATGTAACTGAACTCTTATTATGTAGCTTTCATACCTGTACGAATTCTGCTGGCTAGGACCCTGCGGTCTGTGGGAAGAGAATGAATGTTAGAATATTTTTCTCTCTTCGGTCTCGTTAGCACTGTGCGCCTGCAATGAGCTGGAAAATGGCCCTGACTCCGAGTGTCGGCGCCGAGATGACCCACCTCTCACTCACTCCTCACCACTCCTGCTCTTCACAGGTCAGTGACCACACACCGCTCTCAAACTGTCTCACCCTCCCTATCCCCCCCTGTCTCCCCATACGTCTCTGTTTCTCTCTCTCTCTCTCTCTCTTTCTCCTCATCTTACTCTCCCTTTATCCCTCATCCCCCGTTCCTCTTTCAGGGGAGAAAAACTGGAAAAACCTTCATAAAATATGAGCTGCTCAAAAAACATACATTACCAAAGCCCAAAGGGATTCATATATTTTTTCCTGATAGGTCTTTTAGCCTGAATTATAGATTCATAGATATAGTCAGTAGAGATAAATGTGTGAATGGGTTATATATATATATATATATATATATATATATATATATATATATATATATATATATATATATATATATATATATATATATATAATTTTTATTGTAAATATTTGTGAATCTTTTTGGAATCTCATGAATTTCTCCTGTTGTGTAATAATCATCTGTCATCAAATATTAAAGAAAAACAAAAAAAAAGAAACGCCAGTTCTACACCAGCACCCATAACATGCTGAAAATTTCTAAAAACTAAATGCTTTCTGTAGACAGTCAGGATTACTAAGTGAAAATAGGCTGTAAACTGTATGTGAACCCACAGTAAGTAATGGAGCCTTTTATTAGCTGTAACCTCAACCCAAAGCTTTTCTAGCTGATAGCCAGTTGTCCTCTGTACAAAAACACAATTCAGCTCACGTCACCTAAATTTTCGCGTTGCCTTTCATGTGTGGGTGTCTTCACGTCCGCATTTTAATGAGTGCGGTGAGGAATCTGACCTGGTCATTTTTAAAACAGGACTATTTCCCCTGCCTGAGCCACTCTGTTGTTGATTCACCGCTGTTTGTTCCTCGGTGTCGTGAACAGACCCGCTCCGGCTTTCAGATCACAGACAGATGCCGTGGCATTTTGTCGTGGAATTTTCACAGTATAAGTTGGAATCCTCTGGTGACTCGGTGACTCCAGGCCTCGCCTCAACGAGGAAGCCAATGTTGTTCTGTCACAGTGGCTACATGGACACAAGCAGCTTTTAGAGTCATCAGCGTGTTGATATGCAGACTTGCGTTATCCAAAAATACCACTGCATTTGCACCAGTAACTGCTTTGTATCACCTCAGCAGACTGGTATCAGTGGTGCAGTGTAACATTCAGGGGATCTTCTGCGAACTCGACAGGCCCAGTACTCTTTTTTCGTGATTTTTATATGAGAGTGGAGGCTTCTTTCATGAATGATGCTCTTATTTGTTGCCTTTCCTCTGGTGGACTTATGATCACAGATATTATCGAGTGTAGCAGATGCCTGTAGGTCTTTCACCTCCACCACAGATTCTCTACGGTTTTGTCTCGGCTCCCTCAGAGGGAGAACGGTGACGATGACGCTTCTTTTCTATTCAGAAACTATTTGCCTGAATGTTTGTGGCGTGATGGAGACCCACGTCTGCAGAAACCTTTTTGTTGGACTTTTCAGATCCTCTGCAAACATTTTTTGTTGATGGCGTATTGAGCATATTTGGCCAAACTGCACAATATTGCACATTTGGTAACAAAATTCTTGAGGAGAACAAGTCGCCAAAACTGTTATTTACAGCAGGGCAGGCCAAACCCAGACCTGGTTCTGTATCTTATCCCCAAACATGTGATTCCAATTATCCTGGTGCTAATTACTCGACAATCATCCTCTTTTCAATTAGTTTTTTCAGAAATGGCCTTGACATTATAAACCTTGTGTTCAGTAAAGATATAACACTGTTAAAAGGTGTGTGTGTGTCTGTGTGTGTGTCTGTGTGTGTGTGGAATATTCCTAAAGGTCTCTGTATATGTTTTATACATTTTATATTAGGAAATAAGGGAAAAGGCTTCTATTTTGCTGATTTTCACATCTCTCAAAGTCAAATCAAAATATTGGAAGTTTGGATTAATGAATTGGATTCCACAAGCAGCATTACATGGACTACTTGACATTTTCAGTTTTACTGTACGCCTGTATTTGGATTCTGTTTCTCATATGGCGTCCTCTGAAGACCATTTCCACCATGAACAATTTGTCTTTCTTGACCCCCAGAATCGATAAGTAATTCAAATTAGCAGCTTGGTAAAAAGGGCAGAGTAAAAGAGCAGCTTAGAGTACAAGTTTTCTGTGGAGAAAAATGCCAGAAGTTTGAGAAGGCTGATGTGAGTGTCTCAGACATATGTGCCATGGCTTGTAGCACTTGGAGAAAAAACATAGTGTTTTAAAACTGGTCTTTAGCTGAATGCTGCGTAACGAGACGGCTCCAACGTTTTAACAGTCTGTAAATAACATATTGCAAGACTCTGAAACATCATTCGATGACATTTAAAGTAACTGGTTAGTTCATAGAAAATACAGGTGTTAAACATACAGTTTCCATGGACTAAAAAGTCTGAAAGCTAGCAGCCATCCAAGTTTGGTTAATGACATCAAAACATTATTCTAAATTAGTGTTCCCAGTATTTAAAAACCAGTGCACAGATCTGTCTGTGAGGGTCTTAAGATTTCATATAAAGAAACACTGGAAGTAATAAAGTGAAATCTGGTCTGGTCTAGGCAGCTTGAAGTTCCAACAGTGGTCTGAACAGGCATCTGACAAGCTTGTCAAAGGGAACTGTAATTTCAATCATTCGATCAGGGTTGGCAGAGTGTGTCAGGTGAAGATTGCGAGGCTCAGTTGGTACATGGAGATGAGAACCTGTTCACCAGCTGTGGCCACTGGTTCCATGTTCATTGAGATTGACAGCACTCACATTGTTTTCAGGCCACAGGAGCCGAAGGTGACCCATCTGGTCTCGGTCTCCCGTAGCAGGACACAAATCCACCAATCAGCATCTGGTGCTACTCTGGGACACGTTTCAGTACCAGCGTGGTCTGTTCTAGTATTCCAGTCACACGACACGCGGCCCTAAATACATGAAAAATACCCTTAAATCGGCTGTGTTAGCAGTCGACGTGATGTGCTCTTGCCTCTATTAAAATAATGCACACATCCACAACGTCAGGACGCTAAGCAGCCCGGATAAAATCCATCATTTGATTTATTGATTTCCTTCTCTGCACCATTGTAACACATCAGTGCAGCACAACGCTATATTGGTTTACATCGCTTCCTTCCATTATACCAGTTCACGTTTTTCCGGTTCCTCAACACAAGACCATTCAGGACCTGCACTGCTGTTTTACATACGTTTCTATCACTCTATTTGTTTTATTAAAGCGCGGGCGATAATGTGGCCGTGCGTGCGAGCGAACGCTGTACGAAAAACATGCCTTCAACATCCGAGCTCTTTATCTGTCTCCACCCAGAATAGGATCATAGACCTCATTTGCAAAGAATGAAAGTACATTACAATGACTCAGCCTGCAGTCAGAGGAAGGACAGCGGACCAAGGAGAGATTCATAAGAGACGGGGCTCATAATGACTAACAGGAGACTGAATCAGTCGTGGAGCTGGAAGTTCGGTGGGCTGGCAGCGTGGGATAGAATGACTGTGCGATCAAGGCCACATGACAGGAACACTTTCCCCAAAACTGCAAACCCTGCTAGCAATGAATCAAGCGTAGCAGTTAGCAGTTAGCAATAACCAAACATCCCCGTTAGTTTGCATTCGTCATGAACCACATTTGCATGCAGGTGCATGGGGGTGGGAACTGGGTGGGGCCTGATTCAAGGGGCAGGTACTTGGTGAGGGTAGGGGGCGGTCCTTGGGGCACGATCCTGGTGGGGAGAGGGGAGTGGATGTTGAGGGAGGTGCATTGTGGGAGGTGGGGGAGTGGGTGGAGCTTAGGTGATGGGAGCTTGGACGACGCATTTGTAGTTTTTCCTAAATTCAGCCATAGCACTCAGCATGACAACACTGCCCAGGTGTGGAAAATTATATAATAATTGGACAAAATTGAATGTGAATTAGGGGAAATTGAAGTAAACGGGGTGTGTAGACGCAGTGTGAATTAATTCAGCTTTATCTGGCAGATTTCATCGGTAATTTTGTTCACTGCAGGAACACAATTATTCTCTCAAGAGGCTGCACATTATAATGTACTTACCTCACATCCTGCTCAGAGGCCCGGGCTTCCTGCTTGCAGTTGTCCCTCCAATGTTGCTCAAATCATGTGATTATCGTCGATTTAGATAAGGGCAGTGCCATTCTGTCGTTTTCCCCCAGAAACATCAGAGAGTGCTGCCACATTTAGGCGCATTTCTTTGGCCCTTACATAAAAACGTCATTTCCAACTTTGAACGCTCTCAATGACTTTTTCACACGAGTCGGTGTGGTTGATTTGTTACTACGGCTTGCTTATGACAGTGAAGACCGTAAGATGTCAGGCGTAAACAATTGACGATAGCTTGTTCCAGCTGGAGAAAAGATCTGGAAACTGCACTTCTCAGCCAATTATGCCTTGCACGTTAACTACTCACACCTAGCTGCACTGACAGCGTATTGACTTGTTTACACCCGGTTTCTCCATTCCCCGTGCCTTATCGCGCCCCTCAAATTGCTAGGAGACGCAAAACCCAGTCAATTACCCGCATCACATGTCTGCACACGCATGCTCTGAGCACCTGGACACCAAGCCGAGGACATCTCACATGTAATGAGACGTCATCCCTCACACACTCCCTCACACACTCCCTGAAGTTCCCTGTAGCTGTTCTAGCCCAGTGCAAACTTGTCACAGCACTGAAGAAGGGTGGAGAAAAGACTCCAAAGAAAAGCACTGTTCAATATAGCGAATCAGCCTGTATGTAAACCCTCCAAACTATACAAACTCAGAACCATAACGGACCCCATGACACTAATGCACACATTTCCTCGAAGGTTCCCTTATGTAAAAAGCCAAAAACCTACAATAAATAATGGTATATGGTAATATATAATGGTAATACAGTAAATGGTCATAAATTAAAATATTATGGCTACATAAGTGTTTTTATTTGAGGTATTTAATGTGTATGTTTAGAAATTGTTATGGTGTTTAGTATGAAATGTACATGGCCACTGTATGCATATATTTTATTTATTGAATATTGAATATGGCATTTTGTCATAATACAGAAGCCCACAGGAGGGATGTGCCCACACACACACACGCACACCCACATACACACACACCGGCCACAGTTCCTATCACTCACTTAGTAATTGCACACACCTGTTCTTTGATTTGCGCTCCTTTGTTCTCCCATCGTCCACTTCCTGGAGACTGGGTCCTGCTCACGAGCGCCTTCGTCCAGCTCACGAGCGCCCTCGTCCTGCTCACGAGCGCCTTCGTCCAGCTCACGAGCGCCTTCGTCCAGCTCACGAGCGCCTTCGTCCTGCTCACGAGCGCCTTCGTCCTGCTCACGAGCGCCTTCGTCTTGCTCACGAACACCTTCGTCTTGCTCATGAGCGCCTTCGTCCTGCTCACGAGCGCCTTCGTCCTACTCACGAGCGCCTTCGTCCTGCTCATGAGCGCTTTCGTCCTGCTCACGAGCGCCTTCTTCCTGTTCACGAGCGCTTTCGTCCTGCTCACGAGCGCCTTCTTCCTGTTCACGAGCGCCTTCGTCCTGCTCACGAGCGCCTTCGTCCTGCTCACGAGCGCCTTCGTCCAGCTCACGAGTGCTTTCGTCCAGCTCACGAGCGCCTTCGTCCAGCTCACGAGCGCCCTTGTCCTGCTCACGAGTGCCCTCGTCCTGCTCACGAGCGCCTTCGTCCAGCTCACGAGCGCCTTCGTCCTGCTCACGAGCGCCTTCGTCCAGCTCACGAGCGCCTTCGTCCTGCTCACGAGCGCCTTCGTCTTGCTCACGAGCGCCTCTGTCCTGCATTTAACCTTCTTGCTGAGCTATTACCGCTGCATTGTCAGCCTTTTGTTTTGGAGTTCGCTCGAGTTGAGCCGTCATGGAGAAAACACTCTCACCACTTTCACTGGCCTCACACGCCCTCCTTGCCGCCAACATCACTCGTATATGATTTATAATTATTGATTGCTGCGTTTTTTAGAGCTTCTGCATTGAGATGCACAACCTGGTAACATTACCACTTAGTGTTCTGTGCAAAAAATGTTGCTAAATAATTCACATTAATTACTTAGGATTAATAACTAAATAGTAACTTTTGCTTGTAAGAGGTTAAACAAACCACAAATATCTAACACCAATAAATAGAATTGCACCACACATTCATTAATGAAAACCTTTGTTCAGAAGGAGGTTTAATTAGTAAAGCTGGTTGAATGTCATGAAAAGGAAAACACTTCAAGTAAATCAATACTCAATATTCAATCATGACTTTTACATATAAAATGTCAAAAGGTATCTAAGCATACTTTAAGTCGACAACCAATGCAACTCATTCTGGAAAAGAACATTGGCTAAATGCCATAAATATAAATGTAACGATGTGATCATTTTAATTTATGCACTTAGCTCTTAATTAAGTCATTCATGTATCTACCCAGTCAAGTGGTTAACTTTTATAATACCAGATTGTGGAGGAAACTGATTGCAAACAAGTTTTAAAGAGCTTTTCTATGGTCCTTGAGCACGGGAGAGAATGAATTCGAATGCAGAATGCCTTGGTAGGCCTGTGCTAGCACATACCTCAATTAGTGCGGCTTCAAGGACCTGCTTGAGGCCTGGCTTCCTGCCGCAGCTGGCAGAGATCGGAGGGGCCGGTGGGGCCCTGAGTGGCTGAGATAAACCGCAGTGGCCTCTGGGAAAGATGCTAGCTGCTCTCTGTCGTTTGGCGCACGTCCCACACTTGGGGAGCCTGCTCACTTACCCACAGCTTCACCTCCAGTTTGAGTTCGTCTTTGGGAGTGGCAGGTTGGGTAGGGGGGTGGGGTGTTTAAAAAGGTTTTTATAAGCTTTTGATGCAAATTAGGGTAAATAAATAAACAAAGAACGAGTCTGGGCATGTCTCGTGTCTCGGGAGCACGGAGGACAGCTCGGAATTCACGTCGATGAAAGTCCCACCTTGGGAATGCCGGAGCTCGGGGGGGTGGGGGGTGGGGGGGGAGAAGATGCGTGGCAGGAAGGGAAATTGCTGCAATTTGCATGTATGTTCAGGGCGCATTAGAGTCGAGGATCTATAGCATAGCGAGGGGGAGATAATTAGTCAAAATAAGGTGTCACGTGTAACAAGGGGGGTGGTTTACAGGGGTTCATTGACTACCACTATTTGCTTCATTGCACCAAATGGATAGCAACCAATTAAGCACTCAATTTGCAAGTCAAGGGAGACTGCGTATTACTGCGTGCACTGCACGCATTACCGAGTCCTTTAATTACAAGTTTGTGTTCGAGTCTGTGTGTAGAAGGGCAGCGGTACTAGTTAGGATGTGTGTTTTTAATTACTGGTCTAACATGCAAACTTAAACTACTCAGCTAAAATGAAGCCTGAGAGTCAAGTCCATTAGAGGAAAGAAAAACTTAAACTGTACATTTCTGTGTCTCACAAGTCTGCCCATTTCCGACCAAAAGACGAAGCAGCTTGTATGATCTTTACCAACCCTCAAAATCCTCACGCTCAGCTCTGTCAGGTCAGAAATTCATTTAACTGCTAAAAATGGTATTGCAAATAAGCTAAGCTAATGAGCTAAGACTGAAGTCATCTTATGTCTCCAGTGCCCTCATTTCTCTTACTGCAACATAATGTAACTGTAACAGCTTTTGAAGTTATGGCCATTTTGTAAATTTTTCAACAGTGAACTCAAATTGATATGAGTGTAACATGTAACTCAAACATTTCAGTTATCAAACATATGTGCCTACGATTTGCCTGGACTTAAAGCTTCTGCAGACGGTTGCCTAGCAGTGTGCAAGCCCTTCCTGCCTTTTCCCTTTCATAACGTAACGCTTCCGATAGGAGAGGATTTTCACACCCTTTTCCTACTGTGCAAGATTTTGATTCGGAAGCCGCCAGGGGCTTAGACGCATAATCAAGTGTCTGGGGTGAAAGGAGACACACGTGTGTCTTTCTGCAGTCCTCGTCTGACAGAGCACCACCAGTTCACTCTGCTGCACTACTAATCCTGCCCCAGAGGCACTGCTCGCACCAAACTCATTATGCCATTTCTCCCTGCTTCTGTCATTCTTTCAGTGCAAACACACACACGCACACACACACACACACACACACACACACACACGCACACACGTGACTCGGTTAACCACGGTCGTCCCTCATATCTTTCCTTTTCTCCGTCTCCATCTCCATCTGAATTATGCATGCTGCCTCCATCACTCATGCTCCTCTAAAGGGGTCTTCTTCTGGCAATTAGAGTTACTGAGCAGCTGCGGAGAACCTCTGCTTTCAGGAGCTTGTTTAACAGGGAACATCTCTGATTTGAACATTCCCACTCTGTCCGAATCCCACTATTAGCCAGCGTCTCTCAACAGGTGAAGGTAAGAGGGAGTTTCAGTGGGAGTTGTGACAGCAGGTTGCACACAGAACAAGATGCCCCAGATCTCGGGATCCCTACCGCTGTCCGTGGTGCTGAAACTGCATCCTGGCTAGCTCCTGCACCTGTGTTACTGACAGCTGGTCCTGCAAATAGCAGTGGGATGGAACATGTGAACAACTCACTGTGGGCTCCTCATTAGCCGGGTCAAATTCAGCTACTCAAGACAGCTGCATGAAGCCACTGGGTGTATTTATATGCGCACTAACACTCTGATCCTGCATCGACTAAAGTTAATATTCTGCCTATGTAAAAAAAAACATGGAAATGCCTCCATCTGATATCTTTGATCATGGTTAGTGCTTTAACTGCATCAAGCAAAAAATTGGTTAACATTTCTAGATTTCTGCCAAAACGTTTATGTTCATGCCTTCAGTAGTGTAAGTTTCCCTCTGGCAGAGAATATAGACATGAATATAACCATAGCGGTGAATGTCTTTGTTAAGACATTAAGACGTTTTGGGGAAAAGTACTCCCCAAAAAATGCTTTCTATTAGTCTTTTCTGATACAATAAGTGGAATTCTTGCTTTCACAAGAATGAATTCTTGCTTTCATTCTTGCTTTTCACAAGTGTTTCAACATGAAAAGTACAAGTCTACAGGTGACCTACTACAACTCATCCCTCAATCTCTACAATGTAGAGAAGAAGGCTGCCTCAGAGAAGAAGCCATGGTCTGCTGGGCTCCTCGTCTGTGTCTCCTATGCAAGCTCCAAGTTCCTCATGACTTGGCAAGGACTGACCGTGCACCACCATGCAATGGCTGGACTCAGTGACACCAGCGTCTTAGTCAGCTAAGTACCCCTATGCTATGCAAAGTCTGTAGCTGTGGATGTTCATTTTGTTATGTTCACCTCATTACGTTAAACGATCTACATAGCTACGTCTCGACGTGCAAAATTTAATGCTACAAGCAATCCATTAGAACACAGCTAAGTATTTTGCTGGGGAAATGTAATGCATTATATTTGTAGTGTTAAATTAGCAACAGGGATATTTAATGCTGCTAACATGCCGTTAAAACATATCGCAAAAAATTGCTCATCTAAAGCTGGAAGCCTGGCATGGTGGGGTGTGGTGTTGATCCCAGCTCAGCAGAGCTGGCTAAACTCATGGAGCAGGTTCTACACTGATACAACCATACATACATCAGCCAGCATGCCATCTGGTTTCCACATGGGGTGGCCATCCAGCAGTGATCCCACCCTCTCCAAAGAGTCCAAAGTATCTCCAGAAGTTTCTTCTAGCCAAAATCGTGCTAGGCTTCCATCATCAACACTTATCCCAAAGAGATAATCATGACAATTTCAGTAAGACCGATTTTTCTCTACTACAGACTTGGCAATAATGATTGTCAATTGGTCTTCTCCCTTAACCTTGCTTGAAAAGTTCAAGTGGAACCGTGAGATGGAGAGTGTACACAACATTCTGAGTTCACACAACCTTCACAAACTTCTGATCCTCTGCTCTGGAATCCAGATTTTCCTGCTATGGGCCAACACTTCCAACAATGGTTTTTACTCATGGAGGTTTGATGGAGAAGAGCGTTTGATCCTTTACATCAACAGGAAACAGCCCAGTACACAGCCATGGACACGCCTGACATCAAGTACGCTCACCTTAATCACCAACATGCCCTTTTGCAGTGGATGGCCTAGGCTAAATAGTTGAATACCTAGTAATACCTGGGTGAGAAGATGGCTTCTCTCGCTCCAGGGCTTTTACTTCCAGGTGAGACTCCGCCCCTTCCTCCGAAAATGTTAATGTCGTCAGCATTTGCAAAAAAAGGTGGGTATACTTCATACCTTTTGTAATATTGTTATTTTTAATGATTTCGTAACAGTGTTAACACATGCTACAGGACTTTGTGAGCCTTATTTTCCAGCAGCTGAAGATATCACAGGGCATCTGTCAAATTCTATTGGAAATGTTTGAAGCATCAGAGTTCTTATGATCTTAACAGTGATGTGTATGCTGATTAAATGAGGATGATTAATGCATTTTTAATGTTTGAATCATTATTTTCATGCAATCACTATACACTTGTCAGGGGCTAATAAGTGACACGTGCAGTTTGAAGACAGATAACAAACAGAATGTTGTGAAAGCGACTGAATGGAACTCTGGTCTAAAACATGGCTAACTAAACTAA